>NW_028326296.1:0-29670 GCF_027475165.1 Benincasa hispida
GTTAGAGAATATGCCACATCAGCAACCAAGGATGAGTCAAGAAAACACATCAGCTAAAGAATGCCATGTCACTGAGGTGGGTCATGAAGGATTAGTCCCTTAGTGCTCTAGATTTTTGTTAGGATTGGGTGATAACAAACAAATATTCTTTCTTCATGTATTGGACCATGTGTCCTCATTTCATTAGTCATTTGGTATATAATTTTTTAATTCTTTGAATCTCTTAAATAGGGAATAATGTATAAATTGGGCATGCTGCCTCTTTCCAATGTAAGAAAAGAATATGAAGAGGCAAAGTTGAAAAGCTCTTTGTCTATCCTTTAGTAATTTGGTTCCATCGTATACAACGATTAGCTAAACGACTGAATACACCGTTCATTGTTTAGCGCTGAGTGATGCAATATTTTATGTAGTGGAAATATGGATGATATGCATTGATGGATTTGCATTATGCACTCAAGTTTCCCCAGTGGAATCCAAGTGTAAATTCCTCTGAGTTTCCTGGTAAGTCCAAGGTCGAACATAGGGACTTGTGAAAATAGATTGTGTTGGTAACTTTTATGAAAACTTTGTGGTAACCAAGTAATTAAATAAGTGTTGGGTTTGTTGTTTACGTTGATGAAAAAAGAAATAAATAAAGGTGGCGGATTTGAGAAAGACAGTTGCATTGATAGATGCAATAAGTATGTGATGAACGGGTTGAGAAGATCTTTAGCTAGTGTTACTCGGAAATGCGTCAGACTATGCGATCATGTTACAACCATGCACAGCAAGTCATTTTCCAATGTAAATGCGATGCTCCTAAATCTAGGACGCATGTGTTGAATGCAAAGTGTCCATAGAGCTTATCCCTAAGTCTCTACTCTTGTCCTATGCATTGAGCAAAATGCATGAAAGCAAGGCGACTGCATACAATCATATCTTATCTCTAAGATGCATGCGATGCGTTAATAACAAATAGTGCTCATTCCTAAGCGCCTATCTCTCGTTTATGCATTCTAATCTGGTTCTTCCAAACCTAGATTCTAACCTGACCTTCCCAAGTCTACATCCTATCCTTAGACTACCCTCTCAAGTATCTCTAATGAACGAATGAAGCATACATAAACAAGATAATCGCAAAGAATGAAGATTCCCTCGTTATGCTAGTTAAATGCTTCTTATCCCATTCAACTAATTTAGCTACTCATGTGTGAATAACAGAGAGTGAACAGATATAGAGAAAGAATTTCCATTCTTATAAATGAGTTGAGTACAAAATGACAATGGAAAGTAAAGGTAGAGAGCTTGGTAGCAATTCCTTGCTGACCGAGGCTTTTTACACTGAATCTCTATTCTGATCTAAAGATGTTCCCGCTTCCGCAGGCGTCGGCCCTCTCTCTGTCTTTGGAGCTTCCGGCGCTTTCCCAAGCTTACCGGAACAATCTACCGACACAACTTTCTTCCTCGCATCCGCCTTGAAATGAAAGAGAACGAAGAACAGAGGCGTGAACTTGTGGAACAAAAGATTGTAAAAGTCGTGAATCCCTTCTCTAAATAATGCACTTGGTATTTATAGAGCATCCATGGTGAAAGGTGGCTTCTCTCTCCTGGTTGTACAGATGAGACAGCTTTAATTCCTGACTGATGCGTCGGATAATTGTCACCGATAAAGCTGAATGTACTTTGTGACCGTTATCAGCTATCAACTTAATTTGGATCCAACTGTCATCAGCTTTCTGTCCCATTGATAACTAGTAAAAAAAATACTCAAAGTTATTTATGCCACCTTATCTAGATATTGCGGCCAAAAGTTAGTAATTATGTGCCAATTGTATGAAAATTAGTCTAGTATTGCAATAATTATAAATGTCTACGTTTACACCCACTAACACCAAAAAGATGGAAGACAAGCCGAACTTTATTCTGTTTTGTAAGAGACCAAGCCACCGCTTGTGCTCAAGGCTCACGAGAGACTAATCAATGCATCTCTGTCACATTGCGCTCGTCAATCAACAATGAAGAGATGAATACCGCAATGGCGACGCAATGCAACAATCGATCCGAGAGCTGTGTTTCAATCGCATGCAGTAATAAAAACAAACACCGCATGCGAACCTATGATCGAAAGATGCAGCTGAGCAATGCAAGAACGGAGGATTGAGACATGTGTACAACTAACGGTTGTGTAGAATTGACGGTCTGATTGCATAACAGAAGGAATAATATCCCTCCATCTTCGAAATTACCATAACCATGAGTGGGGACCACAAGGCCGGAGTCAAAGATCTGCACCTATAAATACCCTATTGATTTCAGAGAAAAATATGCTACTTGATACGGGGCTAAGTGCTGCTAGATTGTAGAGAGAAGGCTGAGTTGAGTGCTTAAGAGAAGAAATCCGGGAAGAAGACGAGATAAGGCCGAGAGGTGAATCTCAGATCCAACCTGCCAAACACCTGATCGGAAGCTCTGTGCAAAGATCCCTGCTAATGGTAGAGCAAGCATGAGAGGGAAGCTCTTCCTACCATGAAATCCATCCTATCCGGTAAGTAGATCTTCATCGAATCTGTGTCAAGACATTGGCACTATTTGTATCTATTCTATCTCTCTTTCATTGTGTAATTCATGTTTTCTTTATCTCTTCATTCACACACCATGTATCAAATGCTTAGTAGAAATATTAAATGTTTCGATAAATTCCATTTACCATTTTCTGTCTATTTCCGTTCACCCACCAATCACTTTCTCCATGATATCTTCTTAATCCTCTGATGAGAAATATGAATCATTAGAACTTAATCTGTATTAAAGATATAAAATATGTTTAGCTAAAGCATGCTAGACGACATCTTCACCTGTGAGAGCAGAAGTGAAGGTGTCATTCTGATCTATCGAGAGAAGGTCAGAAGAATGCGTTAACTAAAACGAGTAGTACTTCCAGGCATGGAAGCAACCTTGCGTTCATTACGTTAGTCTCTGTTTCACCATAGACATGTTGGAGCGCGACGATCACTGAGAGGTGTACGCCAAGAGAAGAGCGAAACAATATTTCTACCTTCAATCCAATTAAGAACTTGCGTTGTTTATATTATTTGTCTTTCTCTTTCTATTCTGTTCATAAGACTTATCACTGCATCCCATGTCTTTGCATAACTTTCACAGTCAGCCTTAATCCTAGCATCTTGTACATGTAGTCTGTATCTTGTATCATCTAGTTTAGGTTTACTGTCTTTTTATGCTTTTATCGCATCTTTACTGCTTTCCTTTATTTTATTGCAATTTATATACTTGTCCAAACACACTTTTAAAGATTGAAAACCTGGTCACATGTATCATGAACGTAACGCAATAACCTAAACTAGTCCCCATGTTCGACCTCGAATCACACCGAAAAACTTGTGGTTGAATTACACTTGGTTCCATTATAAGGAAACTTGTGACAACGCATGGCATACTACATGAACATCCATAATTAACACATAATTAGATGTAGTATCGCATCATTGTGAGCAATTTATATCATCCATTCAAACACGTTACAAGTTTATGGCGCCATTGCCGGGGACTATGGTTAACGGTTTATTGTTTGAGTGTGTTTTTGGTATTTTGCAGGACAGATCTCATTGTACTGGCTGTTCAACGTGGAGAGCAGCCTGACGGTTTATGAGTCCTGGTGCTGAATTGGAATTCGTAGCTGATCCTGAGAATGAGCGAACTTTCCACGCAAGGGTACGTCAGAACAGAATTCGGTGAAAGAAGGCAACCAGCATGGCGGACAATAACGATAACGCGGTGCCAGTGGTAAACCAAGGGGCTGTTCGATCGACTCAGGATCCTGTCTTCCTAGCGGCCGATTACAACATCCCAATGCGTAATTATGTAGCACCCAACCTGTATGATTTTTCGCCTAGAATCTTGAGGTTGACTGTGGAGGAGAATACACGCTTTGAGATCAAGCCGGTCATGTTGTAGATGATTCAAAACGCCGGACAGTTTGAGGGTCTGCAAGGTGAAGACCCACATGCCCACTTGACCAATTTTGTCAAAATGTGCTGCAATTTCTCCCTACCTGGCGTCACCTAAGAAAATATAAGATTGTATCTGTTCCCTTACACTTTGAGGGACGAGGCTAAGAGGTGGGCTTATTCACTGGAGCCCAACGAGATCACTTCATGGGAGCAGTTGGTGGAGCGATTCATGAAGAAGTTATTCACACTTGCCATCAACGCAAGAAGACAAAAAGATGTGTTGAACTTTGAACAGAAGTAAAATGAGACCCTGAGCACCGTCTGGGTGCGATTCAGAAGATTGATGAAAAACTACCTGCATATCGGGATTCCTGATTGCATCTTGATGGAAATATTCTATAATGGCCTGAACAGAGCAACGCAGGTTGTTGCTAACGCCTCCGCGGTAGGAGGTTTTATGGACAAGACATACACAGAGTCCAAATTCATCCTCGACCGCATCTCGCGGAATATGGATGACTGGATAGGTGATGGATATGGAGGCCGAGATGCTGATAGAAGAAAAACTGAAACAGCCATTGTCCCTGCGGAGACAATGACCACGTTGGCCGCCCAGATGGCCACGGTGACCTCGATCCTCCAATCAATGGTAATTAATCAAGGAGCCATTGCTTCACAACTAGCACAACCCGTTGCGCTGGCTCAAGTGGCCGCAATCAGTTGCGTTAACTGTGGAGGGGCTCACGGAGCTGATGGATGCCCATTGAATCTTCAGCAAGTGTGTGCTATCCAGAGCAACCCCTTCAGCAACACCTACAATCTGGGCTGAAGGAACCATCCTAACTTCGGTTGGGGTGGCAATCCCAACCTAGGGGGGCCAATGAACCATCAAGGGGGCAGTAGAGGAAATCCTCCGTTTCACCACAATAAGGGGCAAACAAGACTGCATAACCAACAACCATTATCATCATCTAACACCTCGGGAGGCTCGCTAGAGACGCTGCTAAAGCAATATATGGATAAGAATGATGCAGTAATGCAAGCACAAGCGTCCTCTATAAGGAATCTAGAGATTCAAGTGGGCCAGTTGGCCTCTGAGCTAAGAAGTCGAACACCTGGAACACTGCCTAGCAATTAGAAGCCCCGGGATCTACAGGGAAGGAGCAATGTCCTTAAAGACATTAAGTAGGCAAGCCTGACCGCCTGCGGAGATGTGGATTGCGATCATCAAAGACAACGTAATTTTCGGTCCATATCTCGATACTATGTTTAAAATTGCTTTATTGAATTACTGTCTCTTTAAATTCTTAATTCTGTCTTAAATGCTTCATTTAATTCAAATTTTGACTTTATGAATTTATTTCTCCATTTACTTCTGTGAATTTAATTTGGACCTGTCTTTAATTCTTTGACTTTTTGTAATCATTGCGTGTGCTTTAAATTGTGAATGATTGAGTAGTAAAGGAAAATGTATCGTCGCAAGTCTCAGCACTTGCGCTGATGAAAAAAAAAAGGAATAAAACAATTAATAACAAGAAAGCAAGACGACAATGGACGCATCCCAAACCAACTAGGAATGCCTTGCGTTTACCTAACTCAACTATGTTGAGTTGAGGGGTGTGTTGCGCTCGCATATGTCCTTTGCCCGTCGTTAGCCAAATGCACTATGTTGAGGTATCCTCTAGAAATTCATTGGTTAAGGGGTGTGTTGCGAGGATATATGCACTGTTGCCCATCCTCTACAAAGATACAGTTGCATTAGTGAACACAATGCGTTATGCTTTATCATGCGTCCATTCAAATAAAATATTAAAGAAAAAGTTGTTTGGCAATGTGGGAAGAAGTTCAATCGATTCGTATCACCAAGCAATTATGACTTGGCAGACGAAAGGACGCTTTATCTGAAAATCCATAAATGAGGGACGTGGAACGATGCGCCTGTTGAGATGCTCGAGGCCAGTCGCCGTGAAAATCATGTGGGCCCCACCACGACCCAACCTATAAATACAGCCTCCCTCTTCATTGGAAATCTTTTACCCTACATTGGCAAACTCAAAAACCCAAGCGTTTTACATTCTGAATCGTTTTTTCTCCCCAGAAACTCGAACTCTCCTTAGACCTTTCCAAGCTCGATTCCATGGCTGACCAAACCCCAAACCGATCTGTATCACCTTCCACCCCTGACCAAGTAACCATGCGAGAGGCAACATTCCTAGTTGCCAGTCGCCGGCTTGCTGCCCAAGCCTCCACTGTATCCAGACTCGCCGTAAGAACCCGAAGAAACCCTTTGACCATTAGGCCTTCTGTGTTCAAGAGAGGAGGAAGCACCAAGAGCATGCCTATACCTTCCGTCTCCACTGAAAGCGAAAGGAAGAGACGAGATGATACAGAGGTGTTTGACAATATCCTCAGTATTTTGGAGCAAGGAGGTGGACTGCCCGAGGCAGGGGTTGTAAACCAACCACTGCCCATGGAGGAGGGAGCGGCGGTAGTGGTGGATGAAACAGTAAAGGATGGAGTAGTGATGGTGGAAGAAGTGGTGGTTGAAGAAGAAAAAAAGATAAATGATGTCCTGGTCTCAAAGACTCGGGAGGCAACTGTCATCGCAGAAGATTATGAAGAGCCTCCAAGAAGGGAAGACGAGGAAATTGCGATCAAGGAAAGAGAAGAAGAAGAGATCGCAGTCGAAGAGGCCAGGGAAGCCGAGGTCGTATTAGTAAACCCTGACATTGTGATGGAGAAGGTTGCAGGGGGTGCCTTACCAGAAGAGGTCGAGAAGAAAGATATGAAAAAAGCAGCAGAGACCGAGAAGGAAGAGAAGAAGAGAGAGAAGCAGCCAGCAGAGGCTGAGAAGAAAGATAAGAAGAAGAAGAAGAGCAAGGGAAAAAAGGCTGGAGAGGCGGAGTCTTCACGTCATCGCAAGACAAGAAAGAACAAAGAGCAAAAGGATGATGACGAAGATGAAGAGGCCAAGAAGGAGTGGAAGAAGAAGGAGAAAGAGGAGAGAAAATTGCATTGGCATGAAAAGAGGCTCTAAGAGAAGAGGAAAAGGCAAGGCAGAGGGTTGCGAGCCCTGAGAAGGATGGAGAATCAACCTCCGTAAGGGAGGAAGAGGGGAAAACGGTTCAACTGATGGAGCCACCACAACCGGTAGCAACACAATTGGTTGCGACGGATGAAGGAGAAGAAACAGAGGGAACCCTCCTAATGCGGCGTCGCAGGGAGAATGCACCGCAAGGGTCCAACATTGACCCTCAAAGATTTATTTTAGCTTTGAAAGAGGAGGAGAGAAAAAGAAAAGAAAAAGAAGATAAGCAAGAAAAGATGGAGAAGGGCAAGCTCATCATCGCAGAGGGGAATAGAAGAAGAAGATTGGAGTTTGAGGAGATGCGACGTAACAATGAGCTTGCTCGACTTGAAGGGATCTGGAAGCGCGAGGAGGAACAGTGCCTCTTGTTGGCCTCTGAGCAGTTTGAAGAAGAGTTTGAGAGAGAAGAGAAAGAAGAAGAAGAAGAAAGGAGGAGGAAGAAGGAAGAAGAGGTGAGACTGTTTTTGGAAGAGAAGAAGAGGAAGCGTAAAGCTAACAAGAAGCGCTTGTATAAGAGCAAGGGCAAGGAACTCGCTGAACGCGAGAAAGAAGAACAGCGCTTGGAGCGGGAAAAGAGACTAAGGCAAGCAGCCCGCCTTGCGCAGGCAAAAGGCAAGGACATAGTAGAAAGCAGCGAGCCCGCATCGGCCAAGAAGCGGTCATCAAAAAGAAAAGAAAACGATGACATGATGATTGAGATGGGTTTCTACCCTACACCGATCCCACTACCTGACCTCATCACGAGCGTCATTGTGGAGCATGGGTGAGACACATTCTGTCAGTGCCCATCCATCATCGTGCCTTAGGTAGTGCGGAACTTCTACCGCGGGCGTCTGCACGAAAATAGGGATGCGGTGACTTTTAAGGGAGAGACAGTACACTTCAGCGCAAAGGACATCAATGAGCTATATTAGATGAAGGATAACCCTGATGCACCAGGGAACAAGACTATTGATGATCCTACAGAAGAACTGATGGCAAACATGCTGAGGGTACTAATGCAACTGGGCACAAGATGGTCAGTCTCACCTAAAGGCATCTGCACCCTAGAGTCCAAGTATTTACTACCAGAAGGAAGGCTCTGGGTTTATCTGGTCAAGAAGTGGCTAATCCCAACAACGTACGACATAATTGTATCAAGGGATCGGGTAATGGCCGCATACTGTATTGCTTGCGGCATTTCTATCGACGTAGGGAGGTTGATCGCAGGGCAGATCAGAGCATTGGTGGGGCATATACGGGGGTAGTACTTCTTCCCATGGATCATCTCAAGTTTATGCCTAACTGTGGGTGTAGGCATTGATGAGGAGCCCATGCTAGAAGTCCACGGCCTCATCAACATCAAAATATTGAGGATGCTCCTCAAGGATTCCCCGCATTACCCTGAGCAGCTAGTAAAGAGACCTGCAATCGATTTGAATGCACCGCAGGAACCCAGACCTAAAAGAAGACGAAGAGAAGAAAAGGGAAAAGAAAGGGTTCATGAGTCACCAGCGCAAGATCCAGAGCCCACAAACCCTCTTCCTTTAGTTATCTAATCTCCAAACCCTCCGAGCCCGTCGGCACAACCCTCTTCCCCTTTACACGAATCTTTTACAAACCTTCCTCTTGTCCCCAACTCTTCTATTATTCACCCAGCAGCCCCACCTTCACCACCAACTTCATCACCACACCTCATCATCCCATCGCCGTAAATTGATGACCCAAACGATTTGGATGAAGGCACATCTTCCCAACCCCAAACCGGTGCTAGCAAGACATCGCAGGCACAACCATCCTCCACCTCCCTGGCTGCTGAGTTAGCTGAAATAAGAACCCTCTTCTCTCAATAGCAAGAGCTTGTATCCCAGCAGCATCATTTTTTTAATCATGCTTTGATGGAAAACAATGGAGCGCATTGGATGATGATTCAACACAGTGCCTCGACTTCAGGAAGCATTCATTCTATATCCAGTGCAGTCAGATAGAATCTTCCTAAACCAAAGGCATATAGGGAGACAATCAAGGAGTATTTCAACTTTCTTACCGCCTATCTGCATGGTCCGAATGGTGCCTCTGCATCTGAGGCAACACTTACTATTTGATGGACACTTTTGTTGCGGCCACTCAACATCCCCCCCCAGATCCCCCCTTACTTTCTCAGTTTTTTTTTTTTTTTTTTTTTTTTTTTTTTTTTTTTTTTTTTTTTTTTTTTTTTTTTTTTTATGCGGCCATTCATTATTTGTATGCAATTCTTTTATTATTTGTAAGTTAATCAAATTCTTTGACTCTTGTGCAGGCAATAGAAATTTTTTTGTAATGCGTTCATTTGTAATATATTTGTATATTTTGTTAATAGTCAATACAATCAGACTATATATTCACTCTACTTTTTGCCCGTGCCTCATTCTTTATCTTCCTTTGTTAATTTTTGTGACATTCTTAATCTTTTATTTTTATGATCTTCATTGCGTTGCTATGATGTATTATATGTTTACACTTAGAAACATGTCCCATACTTAGTAAATTCTGACTAACACTTAGTTAACTCTTAGTTTAGCAGTACTTTACCTTTTATCTTCAAAGTTCTGCTCAAACCTTCTTTTTGAAATTTTCTTTTAAGTGTTTGTCTAGTCTATCCAAACAACACAATGAGGACCCTTCTCATCTTTAAATTTGGGGGTGAGGAAGGTCTGAGCAGATAATATCAAGAATATGTAGTATTTAAGAAAATACGTCCATTTATCATTTAAATATATATATATATATATATATATATATAATATGTTATGCAAAACTCCAATGTCAGTGCAAAGAAAAATTTCAAAACTATTCCCAACCTAATAAGAGTTTAATTGTGAAAAGAGCATGCTCATAGTTGAATGTTCGTATGACACCCATAGAAGCAAGCCAAAACGAAGGTGGGTTTCCAAGAACAACGTATGACACCTATGGGGACAAGCCAAAATGAAGAATGTAACCATATCAACTGTCTCTAAGTGAATAAATGACGCAAAGTTTTGCTCACCGCATATAGATACATCAAGTTGTTTTGATAAAGAAGAGATAAACATTCTATTTTGAAAACTAGAAAAGTGTCTTTGAGTAGAATTTTGTTACATAGAAGAATAAAGTAGAGCTTGCTAAGAATTAGCAAGGATAGAAGGAAAGTGCTATGTCAAGTAATGTGCCTAAGTGTAACATTCGGAGCAACCAATCATCGCAGAAATATAGGATAGGAATTGAGCATGATTACCTTAGTAAAAGATATGCTTGAGGAAAAGCATATATCTAAATTTGAGGGTGTGATAACATGTAGAAATACAAGTTATTTATGCCACCTTATCTAGATATTGCGGCGAAAAGTTAGTAATTATGCACCAATTGTATGAAAATTAACCTAGTATTGAAAAAATTATAAATGTTTGCAATTACACCCACTAACACCAAAAAGATGGAAGACAAGCCGAACTTTACTCTGTTTTGTAGGAGACCAAGTCACCGCTTGCGCTCAAGGCTCACGAGAGACTAATCAACGCATCTCTGTCACATTGCGCCCGTCAATCAACAATGAAGAGACGATTACAGCAATGACGGTGCAATACGACAGTCGATCCAAGAGCTATGCTTCAACCACATTCGATGATTGAAAGATGTAGTTGAGCAATGCAAGAGCGGAGGATTAAGACACGTGTACAACTAACGGTTGTGCAGGATTGACGGTCTGATTGCATAATAGAAGGAATAATATCCCTCCATCTTCGGAATTACCATAACCATGAGTGGGGACCACAAGGCCGGAGTTAAAGATCTACACCTATAAATACCTCATTGATTTCAGAGAAAAGATATGCTACTTGATACAGGGCTAAGTGCGGTTAGATTGTAGAGAAAAGGCTGAGCTGAGTGCTTAAGCGAAGAAATCCGGGAAGAAGACGAGATAAGGCCGAGAGGTGAATCTCAGATCCAACCTGCCATACACCCGATCGGAAGCTCTGTGCAAAGATCCCTGCTACCGGTAGAGCAAGCCTGAGAGGGAAGCTCTTCCTACTATCAAATCCATCCTATCCGGCAAGTAGATCTCCATCAAATCTGTGCCAAGACATTGGCACTTGTTTGTATCTGTTCTATCTCTCTTTCATTGTGTATTTCATGTTTTCTTTATCTCTTCATTCACACACCATGTATCAAACACTTGGTATAAATATTAAATGTTTCGATAGATTCCATTTACCATTTTTTGTCTATTTTCGTTCACCCATCCATTACTTTCTTCATGATGTCTCTTGACCCCTTGACTAGCGATATGAATCACTAAGAACTTAATCTGTATCAAAGATATAAAATACGTTTAGCTAAAGCATGCTAGACGGTATCTTCACCTGTGAGAGCAGAAGTGAAGGTGTCATTCTAATCTAACGAGAGAAGGTCAGAAGAATGCATTAACTAAAGCGAGTAGTACTTCCAGACATGGAAGCAACCTTGCGTTCATTATGTTAGTCTCTGTTTCACCACAGACATGTGGAAGTGTGACCGATCACTAAGAGTTGTACACCAAGAGAAGAGTGGAACAGTATTTGTACCTTCAATCCAATTAAGAACTTGTGTTGTTTGTATTATTTGACTTTCTCTTTCTATTATGTTCATAAGACTTGTCGCCGCATCCCATGTCTTTGCATAACTTTCACAGCCAGCCTTAATCCCAACATCTTGTACATAAAGTCTGTATCTTGTATCATCTAGCTTAGGTTTACTGTATTTTTATGTTTTTATCGCATCTTTACTGCTTTCCTTTATTTTATTGCAATTTATATCCTTGTACAAACATACTTTTAAAGATTGAAAACCTGGTCGCATGTATCATGAACATACCACAATAATCTAAACCAGTCCCCGTGTTCGACCTCGAATCACACCGAGAAACTTGCGGTGGAATTATACTTGGTTCCATCGTAAGGAAACTTGTGACAACGCATGGTATACTACATGAATACCCATAATTAACGCATATCTAGAAGTAGTATCGCATCATTGTGAGCACTTTATATCATCAATTCAATCCCGTTACACTAGCTGCTACAGGCGGCTTCTATACGAGATCTATCATCCGAGCCACTCAAAGAGGATCCTGCATAAGCAAGAATAAGGCACTATCATCACGGAGAAAATCTAGGAACATTTGATGGGATTTCCTAAAGGTGGGATCACCATCAGAGAAAATCCCTTGTTCGACAATATTGCTCCTACTTTTGATCGATCAGAGAAAGAATCACACTTTGATGTAGTTTCTATCATGGTGGTTGACGTAACAGCTAAGTCGGCCATGGAAGAGATTTAGAGAAAGATAAATCTCTCAATGAAAGCTCTCGATGAGTGAGACCATGAAATCACGGCCTTAAGAGATCAAATATCGGCTCAAGAATATGCTTAGATGAATCAAACTCCAACTGCCAAAGCCAATGACAAGGGAAAGACTGTTTTGTAGGAAAGTCAGCCACAATAATCCACCTCTATTGTCTCCCTATCAATTCAGCAATTGCATGATATGTTTACAAACTCCATTGGGGCTCAGTATGGAGGATCGTCATAATTTTCTTTCATGTATTCCAAGTTGTACACCAAGAGAATCGACAATTTGAGAATGTTAATTGGGTATCAATATCCAAAGTTCTAGCAGATTGATGGAAAGGGGAATTCGAAACTGTTGGGGTTGATACCCTGAAGTCTTGTTTCCTGTAGTTTGTAAACAGTTTGTACGAACACTTGTTTTGTATAATATATGATATTTACTTCATATCTTGTTTTTGCTCAGTTATTTGTTTTATTTGCTTTACCACAAACAAATAAACATAAAATCCCTGGTTATCTGTATGTAACTTAAGTATGTATGTGATGACATACAAGTGGATCATGTCTTGAGTGATAACCAAAATGGTCTGTAGTATATGGATATAGGAGGGAAACCTTATCCTGGTAACGTTACGGATGCAACCCGCTTTGTGGAATGGTCACAAGTGTTGTGACTCGACATAGATGATCTGATCTTGATCATTCGTGTAAGGGACATACGAGCGGGGGCGTCCTATACAAAGAGTTTGTATAAGACCTGACCACAAAGTGTAAACGTCTCGTTATATAACACCGTTCATGACTGAGACTTCACTTCACTAGGATGACCATAGGTAACATGACCTCAATCCTGAGTGAGTTAGGAATTCTTGCCATTGAGGGCAATCCTTTGATTTGTATGGGTGCAAGTGGCCAGGTCACTGATTCAAACCTACCATTTTGGGGATTCATCTGATTTGGGAGTTGAGAACTCTACAAAGACCATGTTTTGGATTCTCATTCCGAGAATACCAAGGGCTCTAAGTGGTGGTGTCGTCCCCGCTTATGCATACTGGTGCTTGTTCGTTTGCTGCCATTCGTGTTGACGATTGTGTTGCTGTAGCTGACTGTTTTGCTAGGCGATAAAGAACGTAGAGGTTGCTTCCGTTGGGTTGAGTTCGTTGTGAACATAGTCTTCAACTAGTATGTAAACTCAATCTCTTCTATTTTATTTATCAAAGCATGTCGTTAATTAGTGTTAAATCGCATAACTGTTTATTAGAATGTGTGGTGGTAATTCGGTCACAATGAAATAGGAATGATCCGAACGCACTCATGGATGCTCTTCGTTAAGAGTTCCTTCAGAAACAACATGTAACTCACTTCATTGAAACCTACGAAAAGGCATGAACCAAAAAAGACTAGCTAGTCAAGCAGTTTGTCTGTACCTTAAAATGAAATGCTTTCGATTAGTATACTAATATAGAGGCAGAAGTGATTGACAGTTAGGAATAGTTGGAAAAAGAGTTCTTAAACCACTTTTATAACACTAGGCATATCGTCAGCATGATAAGGCTAACAAGTACCAAGTAGTGGTAGGGAAAGCTGGTCATCCACTACATTAACTAATGTAGAGCTCTGAGTTTGGATTGCAAAGATAGACTCACTAAATTATCCATAGTGGAGATATGCACCAAGGCATCACTGTGAGCTTTTCTACATTCTACAATGGATAAAACCTCGTACATTTGAGGAGTTGACAACATGCACAAATGGCATGGAGCTGAGCATTGCCAACATGGGAACTAAATATTTCCTAGTCCTTGGGAGAAAGGATAAGAAATATAAGGCACTGAAACTATTGTGACTAGTGCCATAACATAATCTATGGTCATCAATACGATTCGTTAAATTTTTCCTCCAAAGAAAGAGAAACAAAATTTGGAAGAAAGCATGATGGTGGCGAGAAGCGTTGCTCAACTCTTAAATGAAGATAGGAGAAACTTTATTCATTCCTTGACTTTGATGTTGAAGACATGTTGGAACAGCTGCTAGAGAAGCAACTTATACAGCTCTTGAAATGAAAATTATCAAAACAAGAAGAAAGAGTAAACGATCCTAATTACTACAAGTATCATCAGGTCACTAGTCACCCAATTGAAAAGTGCTTCATGCTGACGAAGTTGATTCTAAAGTTAGCTCGTGAAAAGAAGATTGAGTTGGAAATTGAGGAAGTAGCTCAGGCAAATCATATCGCAGTGGCAATGACTTCAAACAACACCATTTTATGACCAAAGCGAAAGCTTGATCTAGTTTAGGGCCTTCAAGCCAATAGTGGTTTGGTTCCAGCAGAAGATGGTGAAAGACTCCCAAGAGAAGAAAGAACCAATCGAAGAGGAGGATGAAGGATGGATAGTTGTGACTAGTCAAAAAAGAAGACAACCCAATTTCACCCAAAAAATTGGCACTCCTATTAAAGATATAAAAGAGGGGACAAGACTCAAAAGAATAAAGGGAAAAAGATGGCATGGGAGTTTAAGCCTATTAAGGAAGAAGACGAGCACTTCCCTCAACTTCAACAGCTGATAAATTTTGCAGAATTCTTTCCAAGAAACTTCCTCGATAATCATCTCGAGGAAGTATTACAAATTATTGCATGTCATGTTGTCAACATAGTGATAGTTGACAACAACCATATCACTATTGAATATTTCTGTCTTTGATTGTACCAAACCTTCAACTATTTGATCTTCAATCTTTCAAAGATTTAAGTATGGCCACGATAGAAGAAGAAAACCAATGTATAACATCTACCTCTACTTGAACTTTAGCCTTAAAAAAGCTAAGTATCTCCACATAAAAGAAAGATCGACCTTCAACATCTGATTTTGATCATCTAAAGATGACAAGCGATCAACTTAAAAGAAAGATGAAAACCTTGAAGGCAAAATCATATAGTCATGTCCCTTCATGCGTGAAGTGGAAGTTTTCTGTTGATATAAATACAGAAGGTTCCTTGATGGTGAAGCCAAAGTTCATCATGTTGACGAATCCTACAAATGAAAAGGATGAATAAAGCCATGATGAAAAAGGAGCTTCAGAAGTTTAAATGTAAAAGAGCTCCTCATCATAAGAGCCTAAATTGAGCTTGAAAGGTGAACACCTAAAAAATTTTTTTTTTTAAAAAAAAAAAACTGCATGGTACTTCTGGCTCGCATAAGTTTAAAAGTTCTCCCCCTTCCCCCCAAAGGTGAACATCCCAAAAAAAAAAAAAAAAAAAAAAATTGCATGGTACTTCATGCTCACATAAGTTTAAAGTTCCCCCCTCCGCGCGCCCCCCCCCCGCCCCCCCCCCCCCCCCCAAAAAAAAAAAAAAGAAAAAAAAACTCTCTTGAACTATGTTATGACTTAATCCCTATTCATTATAAAGTGTACGTAGACAAATTTAAGGAAACTTTAAGTTTACTCCGAAAAAAAGCAACTGAACTACATTATGACTTGATCTCTTACTTCAAGGATACATAGGCAACTTAAAGAAGTTTAAGTTCAATTCGAAATATATTGTTACGAAAAAAATAGGGATGCCACAACCACCTAAATTTTGCATTAAAAATTGATATTGTTCATCCTTAATGAAAAAAATGAAACTCTAAATTGAAGATGGTCATCTCTATAGAGAGCAACACATAAATTTAAAGATGTTTGTCCCTATTGGAGGCAACACAACACGTTGAAGATGTTCATCCTTTGTAAGGAGGTAACATAGTAAATTAATGGCACACACTTAGAATGCCGCTTCGCTTCTTCTTCAAAGTCAAGTTCGAAGGCTTCACCACTTCCCAATTGATGTCAAGTTGGAAGGCTTTATTTCTTCCTCTTTGAAGTTCAAGTTTGATGTGGTTTCGCTACTACCTCTTCAAAGATCAAGTTTGGTACAACTTTGCTATCTTTCCAAATTTTTGGTGTAGCTTCGCTTCCTCCAAAATACTGGTGCAACTTCACTATTTCCAAAATGTTGGTGCAACTTTGCTCATTCCAAAATGTTGGTACAACTTTGCGTCCTCTCCAAAATATTGGTGTAGCTTCACTCCTTCCAAAATGTTGGTGCAGCTTTGCTTCCTCTCCAAAATGTTGGTGCAACTTCACTCTTTCCAAATATATAGGTGCAACTTTGTTTCCTCTCCAAAATGTTGGTGCAACTCTACTTCCTCTACAAAATGTTGGTGCAACTTTGTTTCCTCTCCAAAATGTTGGTGCAGCTTCACGCTCTCTCCAAAATGCCGATGCAACTTCTCTTCTAAAAAAATATCAGTGCAACTTTGCTCCCCATAAAAAAATTGTTGGTACAACTCAACCTTCTCTCTAAAAACGTTTTTGCAGTTTTGCCTCCTCTATAAAAAAATGTTGGTGTAGCTGATAACGGGCAGAAATGCACGTTATCATAGTGTTGAGTTATTAAACAATGTTAGATTGCGTTGATAAAATATATTAAATTGCGTCCATTAAGCATAAATTCTATAATATTGCAGTCGCATGCGTTCAACGCATTAAAGCTATTGATTTTTGTATTTTTGTGCAGAATATGCGTTAACGCAATGCAAGATTGCAATCATAGGAAATTATCAGTCGAGCACAACTTTACCGCAAGACTTTGCGTTGATCGTGCTCACAAACATTCGCTCGAGAAGGATCGTCGCAACTTGGTCAGCGCAACATGGTGGGCGCATCCGGGTGAAAGGATAATTAAGAGCGATGGGACAGAAAGCTGATGACAGTCGGATCCAAATTAAGTTGACAACCGATAACGGTCACGAAGTACACTCAGCTTTATCGGTAACAATCATTCGACATGTCAATCAGGAAATAAAGTTGTCTCATCGGTATAACTGGGAGAGAGAAGCCGCCTTTCACCATTGATGCCCTATAAATACCAAGTGTATTCTTCAGAAAAGGGGTTGATCAGTTGACAAGTTAACCAGTTGCTTCTGTTCATAGTTTTCTTTTCCATTTTACGACGAAGCAAGAGAAGAGTGGTGGCACCGGAGATCGTCCAGGGCAACTCGAGAGAGAAGCTTGGAGCGTAAGAGCAGAAAGCGGGCCGACTCTCGCGAGAGCGAGAATATCTTGAGAGCACGAGTAGAAACAGTGTAAACGGCTGGCAGCAAGAAATTGCTACCAGACTCCTTACTATACTTGTATTGTTATTTTGTACTTCATCTTCATATCTATTCAATGGAAGTTCTATTTCTACATCTGCTCACTCTCTTAATACGCATGAGTTGCTAAACTAGTTGAATGGGTTGAGAAGAACTAAGCTAACATGACCTAGGAAGTTCATTGCTTGCGATTGTCTTGTTTTATGTTGTGCAAAATACCCTTTAGAGTTACTCGAGAGAGAATCTAAAGAAAGAACCTAATGTCTTGAGAGAGCTAGGTAGAATCTGGACTCGAAAGAGCAAGATTAGGCTTGTATAAACAAGAGATAGGGACTTAGAGATAAGCTCTGTTTGTCAGCTTGCGTCATATGCATTCTAGGAATGGGAATGATATTATGTGGTTGCATATTTGTGTGAATGTCATGTTGTCATCGCATAAATAGAGATAGAGGTTTATGTGTAAACCCTGTAAAGTTATCGCATGTGTTCTAGCCTTAGAAGCCGTAGCATTCATGCCGAGAGGTGGTTTACTATAATATGCATGTTGAATGATTGCAAAGCATGAATGCATACTAGGGAGTGTTAGCCAAAACTTTTTTCAACCCGTTCACCGCATATTCATCGTATTTCTCGTTACCAACTCTTTTCAAACTCCGCCGCATTCGTTATTTATTTTTATCAACATAAACAACAAACCCAACGATTTATTTAATTAACTTGTTACCGCAAGTCTTCATAAAAATCATCAACGCAACTATTTTCACAAGTCCCTATGTTCGACCCTGGACTTACCAGGAAATTCATTGATTAATTTTAGATAAAGTATTAATTAAATTAATTTTGATAAAGTATTATCTAATATTAATTTTATTAGATAAAGTATTTATTGAATTAATTTTGTAAAATTAATAAAATTTCATTGTTTGAAAAGAAAATTAATTTTGGAAATTAATTTGGAAATCAAAAAATGAAAATGAAATGAAAAATGGAAAAATCCCAAAAGTGGGATTTTTCCACTTTCTAAGCAAGAAGCTCACTCATTTTCCATTTCCAAATTTGAGTCAATCTTCCAAGCATGAGTTGTAATACATGCATCAATATTGTTTGCATGATAGTCATGCAATAAATAAAGAAGATTGAAGTAAGAATCGGGCATGCAATTGATAGTTTTTTTGCTGAAAAAACTTGAGGATGAAGAAGGTCTTCAACCATGGTGATGCAATAACCTCATCTCCAAATTCCCTTAATCCAAGCCTATTTTAAGTCCCACAACTCAATCTAGGCACCAAAAGGATAATAGGGAAGACCTTGAGATGGTTCACGAACTAATTTCAAAGAGTTTACAACTGAGATTCAAGAATTGAGTGTTTCTTCAAATGTATGTCATGACACACTCTTATTAGCTTCTGAGCATGCTTAATTTAAAACGAAAATTAATGAATTAGAATGCTTAATGATTCGTTTTACTTTCGCTGCATGTTTTCTAACTCTAACAAACAACTTATTTTAATTAGTTAAAATAGGTCGTTAGCTTGTAAAACTACGGTTACAAACTCATCTGGACTAAATCCTATCTAAGGCTGGAGGTACTTAAGTTCACAGTTTACGAAACACCTCCTACTTGAGGATTTTAGCTATTTCTTGAGTGTTGTTAACTCGGTTTTATGAGCAGGTGTGAGCGATGTGAGGTAATAAGTTTTTTTATTGTTGGGTTATATATCCTAAAATTCATAATCTATAAACAACAAACATATATGAAGTTTATTGAGACAAATGTTGTTAAATGAAAATGAATTGATTGCCTAAACTTGTTCAAGTTCAAGTACAATAGCCTAAACAGTCTATATTACTTGGATGAGGTTACATACATATTTCTGGAGATACTATTGAATACAACTGACTTTATAATTTTTAAAAATGTTGTAAAATGTCATAAACAATGTGTTCAGTTCATTCATGTAGAGACATGTGAGCGAGGGTGTTCTACACGATGAGATTGTGTAAGACTAACCATGAAATAATCACTGTTACGTATTAACACTAATTAATTTCACTACTTGATGGCCTAGATAACTTGATCTAAATCCTGAGTTGTCTGTGAACTCCTATTTATTTGGGATTGTCCCTTGGTGTGCATAGTTGAGGGTAAATAAATTGTGGTTTAGTGACTAAGAACCTAAATCAATTGTACATTAGAGGGACAATGATATTTAAGGAGGAAAGATGTAACTCAGGTGTAAAACGGTAATTGATCTAGCTGAGGTTACAAATAACCTATGAAGGATCAACTTATCGATGACAATTATATCAAATGGACACAAAATATATCTACAGTGAGGGGAGTGCAAATATAGGCTATAGTAGACAGTCTTGTTAGTTAACGAATGTCAATTAACTAGGTTAAAGAGTTTGATCGGTTAGTCTTCGATTGTAGGAAGCTCATGACCTGTCGGTCCATGGAGTATCCTTGCTAGCTCACTACAGACAAAATTGAAGAACTGTGTGAAATGAGAATTTGAAATGTTCAAATTCGGTCTTTAAGGAAAATTGTATTTTATTTGAGATATAGTTTACAATTAAATAATTTATTAATAATTTTTGGAGAGTATGTTTTATATTAAATAAAATATTAGCATGAAAGTGTTTTAAAAATTTTATTAATTGGATTCATCAAAATTAGGTGTCAAAGACAATTTAATATATGATATTAAATTATTTATTTTATTTAATTAAAATTATTTTAATTAAATAATTTCTAAAATATGAAAAATGCATTTCATATTTTTTGTCAAAAAATGATTTATTATGATTTTATTTTAATAAAAAAATAGTTAGTGGAAAAATCTAATTGTTGGATTTTCCCACTAACTAAGTGGATTATAAAGTGTTTCATAGTATGCTTGACACCTATTTTTAACATGTTAATGGAGTTTGAAGTGGAAACCATGCAAGAAGAGTTTTTGCATGTGTTTTTTTTATAAATAGGTTTTGATTTTCAAATGCTAAAAACTTATGCTTCTTTGACTTTTGACCAAAAACTTCTACAAATTTTCTTTTAATCTCCAAATTATTAAGTAAATTTCCCTATTTTTCAGTAAAGATTCGGTCCCACAACCATGTTCTTCAATCAAAGAATAGAGAGGATTTACTGTTTGTGGTGCCAATTGCTCACGAAGAGGAAGATTCTTGTGGAAACTACAAAGGTTGTATTTTTAACCCTTTTGCATTTTTAATCCTCGTCAATTAATGTAATTAGAACGTTATTGATCCATTGCTTCCATTGTGCATGTTGTTTATTATCCATCAAATGGTATCAGAGAATCTTATAACATTCTATTGCATTTGATGGGTTTTTTTTCATATAATGAATGCTTTAAGGGCTAAAGTGGATACTTTACAGTTTTGGCATTTGTTTTCTCATTAATTTGTTGTTGAAATTCTAATTGCTCAAATGCATATGAGTTTTAATGTGTTACAAACGGTCTATAATTTTTATGGACTCATTAGAGTCCAATTAGGTAGTCATTTGTTCAAAAGAAGTGGTAGGAACTCAAGCTGGCTGAGACAATTGGATAAGAAATGGCTCACAGACCTGGTAACATGCTTCCAGACCCAATGACCAGACCCACAGCCTGTGATCCGACCTGGTTTATTGAAGTCCCCTATGTGCCTACCTTCACCGTGTCCAACCCGACCAGGCGCCCGACCTGCGTTCGACCCAAGTCCCAACCTACATGCTCGATAGCTCTAGCCGTTGATCAATTTGGTTAGACTTGGTTGAGCTGTTTTGACCGGTTCAATCTAGTCTTTTGGAGTTTTTGAGCTGGTTCGAATTATTTTTTGGCCGGTTTGGGTTGGTTCACAAGGATTGAGGTTGGTTCGAGGGAGCTACTTACTAAATTTTATAATAATTTAGTTAGCTTGTTTGTTTTAATGCCAAAACCAGTCCACTTTAGTGTTGTTTAAGTATTATGCACGTGATGTATGCTATTTTTTTCAATATGTGTGCATAAAGTGTGCCATATAGTTTAATAAGACCCCACCATAGGATAAACATGTGACATGCATTTGTTATATTTTATAAGTGTTATAATTTATATAGTATGCATGCTTAGATTTTCATGTTTTCATATAAGTGTTATATTAAAGCATGATTTTTCTAATTAAGGAAGCATGTTATAGATGAATGTTCTAATGTTATAATTGTTACATTTTATTTTATAATTGTTATAAAACAACCTAGACTTTTATGAAGGAACTCTTATTCAAGAGAACCAGTGAGTGGAAGCAAGATCTATCCAAGTCCATTATGAAAGAATTAAAGGCATTCACAGACATACAGAACAGTTATGCATCTAGGAATGAATTACAACATGCTTTAGTAATTAATAACAAAAGTGAATGAGAGACATACCTTTGAAGAACACTTCCTCTGTGAATCTCTTGTTCTCGTGAAGACTTGGACAACAACCTTTTGCTCTCGTTCAGATCGCCTACCCAATCGTCTAGTAATCACGAACAATCTTCTCTACGAACAAACACCCTTCAACACCACCACTCGGTAACCTTGGTATTCTCGAAGTGAGAATTCAGGAGGTGTGGACTCTGTTGGATTTGGTAGAGGGATCGAACTATACGACCAAGCAAGTGGGAGAAGGTACTATCTATCGCATAGACTGTGAATGCTTGATCGTTTAGTAAATTTCGAAGCTACATGATCATTTAGTAAAACATGCTTGATCGTTTACATGATCGTTTAGTAAATTTTGCTTAGCATGCGATCGTTTAGTAAATCACTTTACACGATCGTTTAGTAAAAGGCGCTTTACACGATCATTTAAGCTCTTGCTTAGAAGGCTATCATGTAGTCTCTCGTCAGCTAAACGATTAGTAAAACACTTAAGAAGCGATCTCTTATGAAATGAAAACACTTTTCATTTTATCCTTCAGTTATTCAAAACTGAAAATAACCTCCCACTTTTACAATTAATGAAGAAAATAACCAACCACAATTATCATATAATTGTTTAATTATAAATAAATATAATAACTAACTTATTATATTATATTTATAACCTATAGTTTTAATATCACATCATATGTAATATTTAAACCATAGTTCCTTTCTCGATTATTTAATATAAATCATATTTATATCAATTCCTCCAAATAATCTATCTCATACATCATATCAATTATATCACATATAATTGAACCAGTTTAATTATATCATATATAATAAAACTCCCTCTTGTTAATTTGAACACTTCAAACTTACCAAAAAATTGATTCTCAACTTGAATCTATTGAGCTACCAAAGGAACCTTATGGACATGTAGCTTGAAGCTCCAACGGTATGTGAATAACTGACTAAACTATTTAATCACGAGATCCACCATCCGTTAACTGTCGGGCACACCACTAAAGACCGACAGCTGCACTCTTCTCACTACAGATATATTTCTATGTCCATTGGATATAACTAATTAACAATACGATAATCCTTCACAGATTGCTCGTAAGTACAACTGAGCCAATTTACTAGTTTGTCCCTGTAGTTACATCTAACTTCTTAAGTACCACTAATTGCTCTCATGAACAATACATCATAGTCCTACTATGAGTGAACATCTCTCGGGCCATAAGAAAGTGTGTGGCGCCACATCGTTCACGCCCCGGAATCAGCCCTTAAGGGAGAAATCTATCTACTTACCCTTACTTTGGGGAAGGAGTGAATTTCATCTTGTGTAGTTGAGTTCCGAACTCCCCAATCAGATGAATCCTCAAAGTGGTAGGTTTAAATCGGCAATCTGGTCACTCGCACCCATGCAAATCAAAGGACCGCCTTCATAGGCAGGAGTTCCCAATTCAATCAGGATTAAGGTCATGTGTTACCTATTGTCATCCTAATGAAATGAAAGTCTCTGTCATCAACAACATTATATAACGAGACTAAACATTTCGTTGTCTTGTCTTATACAAACTCTTTTGTATAGGACACCCCCGCTCGCATGTCTCCACATGAATGATCAGGATCAAACCATCTATAGCACGTTACAACACTTGTAACATCTACAAAGTGGGTCGTATCTGTAGTGTGACCAGGATAAGGTTTCCCTCCTTTATCCATATACTACAGACCATTTAGGTTATCACATAAGGCATGATCCACTTGTATGTCTCCATATACATGCTTAAGTTACAACGACAACCAAGGATCTTAGTTTATTGGTTTGTGATAAATACAACTAAAATATCTTATATTTCATAGATAACAGTGAAGAAAATATCTCATATTATTACATCACAAGCGTTTGTTCATACAGATGTTTACAAACTACAGAACCCTACGAGATTTAGGGCATGAACACCAACATTTTAAAATCTATAACAAAGATAAATTGCATGCTCATCTAGGGTTAACCGGTGCAATTCAATTCATTTTTAAGAGTTAAAATAGGTCGATTACTTATAAAACAAGAGTTGTTTACTTATCCGAGGAGATCTTTTCTAAAGTTAAGGGTACATAAGTTGACGGTTTACGGAACATCTCCTACTTAGAGATCAAACTGGCGTTTAAGTCAATAACCCTAGTTTTATGAGCATGCATGAGTGGTGTAAGGTAATAAAATTATTTTATCACCTAGATATGATAGGTTAAATCCCTGTATAATGGTTAAACTAGGAAAAATTACCTAGACTTAAACTGTATAAAATTAGTCGGTTAATAACCAATTCAGTACCCAATTTTATAAAATAGAACATATATGAGATATATTATTTCTAGCTCTCATATCCCTAGGAGTTCACATCGTGAGATCCATGCTCGGCTTCGAGTTACTATTTAAGCAACCTCCCTTTGGAAAGTGTTTGCATGAGTCAATAACAAGGTGAATAGGGGAAGTAGTTCATAGTAAGTGGGTGAAGGGTGTGTGTCAACACGTCCTACGGTCTCTTCAATTAGGTCACACCGTGTAATTTCTATGTTGCGCTTGCTATCGTTTTTAGATGGCACTAGCTAGTTGTTAACCACCCTTCGGAGGGTTGTAACATAGGATTCAGATTATTGAATAATAAAGGTTCAGAGGCAGAAGTAAATGTTGCTTCCACATCAAAGAGGAAACCCCTGAAAGAATCGTCTTCTGGGAATAAATCTGGCCCTTCTTTTTTCAAGAATAAAGGTATTCAAAGGAAAAAGAAGGAAATTGGGAAGGGGAAGGCTCCAATTGCACAAAAAGGGAAGAAGGTAGTTACTAAAGGAAAATGTTTCCATTGCAACAAAATGGGCATTGGAAAAGAAATTGCCCTAAATATCTTGCCGAGAAGAAAGCTAAAAAGAAAAAGCTTGTTAAAACATGTTATTGAAACATGTATAGTGGAGAATGAAGATTTTACCTGGATATTGGATTCACGGGCCACTAATCATGTTTGTTTTTCTTCTATAGTTCATGGGGACAACTTGAAGAATATGAGATTACTCTCCAGGTTGGATCAGGGAAGTGCATCTCAGCAAAAGCAGTAGGAGCAGTTAAGTTAACTTTTGGAAATAGATATATGTATTTAGAGAATGTTCTTTATGTACCTTATTGTAAAAAGAAATTTGATATCTATTTCCTATTTGTTGGAATGTTTGTACAATGTAAATTTTGGTCATAAAAAAGTGTTCATTACAAAAGGAGGTGTAAAAATTTGTTCCGTGAACTTAGAAACTAACTTATACAAATTAAGACCATCTAAAGTTGAAGCTGTATATAACACATAAATGTATAAAACAGCTGAAACTCAAAGAAAAAGGCGATGCATTTCTCAAAGTACTTATCTTTGGCACTTGAGACTTGGCCACATTAATCTCAATAAGATTGAGAGATTGGTTAAAAGTGGACTTCTAAAAAAGTTAGAAGATAACTCTTTACCACCGTGTGCGTCATGTCTCAAAGGAAAAATGACAAAATGATCTTTTTTTGGAAAAGGTCTTCGAGCCAAAGAAACCATAGAGCTCGTGCATTCGGACCTCTGTGGACCGATGAATGTTAAAGCACGAGGAGGTTATGAATATTTGATTAGCTTTATTGATGATTATTGAAGGTACGGTTACATTTACCTAATTCATTATAAGTCTGAAGCTCTTGAAATGTTCAAGGAATTTAAGATTGAGGTTGAAAACCAATTAGGTAAAACTATTAAGACACTTTGATTAGATCGAGATAGGGAGTATTTAGATTTGAAATTCTAGGACTATATGACAGAACATGAAATGCAGTCACAACTCTCTACATCGGGAACACCTTAGCAAAATGGTGTACTTGAATGGAGAAACAGAACCTTGTTAGACATGGTTCGGTCTATGATAAGTTATGCTTAGTTGCCTAACTCGTTCTGGGGTATGCAGTAGAGACTGCAACTTACATTTTGAATAGCCTTCCCTCTAAGAATGTTTAAAAAACATCTTATGAGTTATAGACAGGGCGTAAAGCTAGTTTATGTCATTTTCAGATTTGGGGTTGCCGACACATGTGTTGGTGCAAAATTCTAAGAATTGGAACATTGTTCAAAATTATGCCTGTTTGTGGGTTACCCAAAAGCAACGAGAGGTGGTCAGTTTTATGATCCTCAACATGATAAGGAAATTGTATCGAAAAATACCACATTCCTAGAGGAAGACCACATATGAGATCATAAACCCCACAGTAAACTGGTATTGGAAGAGATTTCAAAAGATGCTACCAACGGATCAACAAAAGTTGTTGATCAGGCTCGCTCATTAATAAGAGTTATGATAGATCAAGGAAATCTAGTTTGTCACATCTTACTCAAGAGTTAAGAGAGCCTTAATGTAGTGGGAGGGTTGTGAGATAGCCTGATCACTATATAAGTGTAACTGAAACCGAAGTCACCATACGTGATAATGGCTTAGAGGATCCATTAACATATAAACAAACAATGGATGATGTCGATTGAGATCAGTGGATCAAAGCCATGGATCTTGAATTAGAGCCTATGTACTTTAATTCAGTCTGGGAACTTGTAGATAAACGTGACGAGGTAAGACCTATCGGTTGTAAATGGATCTACAAGCGTAAAAGAGACCATACAGGGAAGGTACAGACCTATAAAGGCCGGTTAGTAGTAAAGGATTATATCCAGGTTGAAGAGGTAGACTGTGAATAAACCTTCTCATCTGTTGCTATGATTAAATCAATAACGATACTGTTGTCCATTGCCACTTTTTATATGTCAAGACTGCTTTTCTAAATGGCAATCTTGAAGAGAATATTTATATGATCCAACTAGAATGATTCATTGAACAATGTTAGGAGCAAAAACTTTACAAACTAAAAATATCTATTTATGGATTGAAACATGCATCTAGATCCTAAATTATAAGATTTGATGCTGCAGTTAAATCTTATGGTTTTGAACAGAATGTTGATGAACTGTGTGTATACAAAAAGATCATCAACTCCACTGTAGCATTTCTAGTTTTTGTATGTAGATGATATCCTGCTTATTGAGAATAATGTAAGATACCTAACTGACATAAAAAACTGGTGAGGGGTGCAATATGTTCTTGGGATTCAAATAGTTCGAAATTGAAAGAACAAAACGCTAGCTATGTCTCAAACATCTTATATAGACAAGATATTGTCTTGGTTTAAAATGCAGGATTCCAAAAGAGGTCTTTTACCTTATAGGAATGGAATACATTTGTCAAAGGAAAAATGTCCTAAGATACCTCAAGAAGTTGAGGATATGAGACGGGTTCCCTATGCATCAACAGTCGGAAGTCTGATGTATGCAATGCTATGTACTCGTCTAGACATATACTTTATAGTAGGGATTGTCAGTAGGTATTAGTCCAATCCTAGTTATGCACATTGGATTACTGTTAAAAATGTCCTCAAGTATCTTAAGAGAACAAGGCACTACATGCTCATATATGGAAATAAGGATTTGATCCTTATAGGATATATTGACTCTGATTTTCAGACCGATATACTCTAGGAGATCTACTTCGGGATCGGTGTTCACTCTAAATGAAGGAGCAATAGTATTGAAAAGTATTAAGCAGAGTTGCATTGCAGACTCCACAATGGAAGTATAAGATGTTGGTTTGAGATCGTGCTAAGAGGAGACGTTATTGTGAGACAAATATCGTTGAGCATAATATTGTTAATTTGTTTACAAAGGCCCTCCCGACTAAGTTTTACAAGGGTCACCTAAAGAGTTAAGGACTACAGGTAGAATAAATAGGGCAAGTGGGAGAAATAGTGGGTATGGGATGCCTTAGTTTATTATATTTAGTTTTCTCTCACAGTACTCAACTTTGTTGTACCCCATTAGAAGTTTTAGTCCAAGTGGGAGTTTGTTGGGTTATATGTCCTAAAACTCGTAGTTTGTAAACAGTAAACATATATAAAGTTTATTCAAACAAATGTTGTTAAATGAAAATGAATTGATTATTTAACTCTAAATCCAATAAACTACGAACCCTTGGCTATTGTCATGAATACTTGGACTTTATGTGAAGACATAAACTAGAACAAGTTCGAGTATAATAGCCTAAATAGTCTATAATACTTGGATTAGGTTGGGTACCTATTTCTAGAGATACTATTGAATACGACCTGCTTCATGATTGTTACAAATGTTGTAAAATTTCATGAACGATGTGATCAGTTCGATCATGTAGAGACATGTACGTGGGGTTGTTCTACACGATGAGATTGTGTAAGACAAACCACTAAATACTCACTTTTACGTATTAACACCATTCACTGTTAACAATGATTAATTTCACTTCTTGATGGCCTAGATAATTTGATCTGAATCTTGAGCTGTCTATGAACTCTTGTTTATTCGGGATTGTCCTTTGATTTGCATAAGTGAGGGTAAATCAATTGTGATTTAGTGATTAAGATCCTAAATCAATTGTTCATTAGAGGGAAAGTGGTACTTAAGGAGAAAAAATGTAACTCACAGGTAAAATGGTAATTGACCTAGTTGAGGTTACGAACAACTTGTGAAGGATTGACTTATCAATAATGGTTATAACAAATGGACACAAAATATATCTACGGTGGGGGGAGTGCAACTACAGGCTATAGTGGACAGTCCTATTAGTTAATGAATGTTGATTATCTAGGTTAAAGAGTTTGATCGTTGTCTTGGATGTTGGAGCCCATGATCTATACGTCCATCGGGTCTCCGTGCTATCTCACTATGAACAAAATTAAAAAACTAGGTGAAGTGGGAATTTGAAATGTTCAAATTCGGTTTTTAGGGAAAATTGAATTTTACATGAGATATAATTTACAATTAAATAATTTATTAATTATTTTTGGATATTATATTTTATATTAAATAAAATACTAGCATGAAAGTGTTTTAAAAATGGATTAATGTGATTAATCAAAATTAGGTGTCAAAGACAATTTAATATGTGATATTAAATTATTTATTTTATTTAATTAAAATTGTTTTAATTAAATAATTTCTAAATATGAAAAATGTATTTCATTTTTTTTTTGGGTTAAAAATTGATTTATTATAATTTTATTTTAATAAAAAAAATAGTTGGTAGAACAATCCAATTGTTGGATTTTCCAACTAACTAAATGGATTATGAAGTGATTCATGCTAAGCTTGACACCTATTTTTAACATGCTAATAGAGTTGGAGGTCGAGCCTATGCAAGAAGAGTTTTTGCATGTTTTGGTTATAAATAGGTTTTGATTTTCAAATGCTAAAAACTTATGCTTCTTTTACTTTTGACCAAAAACTTCCACAATTTTTCTTTTACTCTCCAAATGATTAATTGAATTCCCCTATCTTTCACTAAAGATTCGGTCCCACAACTGTGTTCTTCAATTGGAGAATAGCGAGGATTTACTGTTGGTGGTGTCGATTACTCACGGAGAGGAAGATTCTTGTGAAAACTACAAACATTGTATTTCTAATCCTTTTGCATGTTTAATCCTAGTTAATTAATTAGAGCGCTACTGATCCATTGCTTCTGTTGTGCATGCTATTTATTATCCATCATTTATCACTTAGACATCGTCGGTTAAATCCAAATAAAAACATTATACTTGGATAATCACCTAGATTTAGATTGCTTTTAGCCGAAATATACCTAAGTAAACATTTACCTAAAACAAAAAAACACTTT
>NW_028326297.1:0-29595 GCF_027475165.1 Benincasa hispida
GGTTATTAGATAAATCAAATCGATCGCATTGCAAACCTATTGGATCGTAGGGGTGTTGGACATGCCTGTAAGACAAGTTGGGCTCTTTGACCTCAATATGGTCGAGGTCGCTTTGGGCCTAAGGCTAAGACCCAATAATCAATTCTCTTCCTCCATTGGCTCATTGTTCCTAGTCTTTCAATTCTCTTTGGCTTTGAATATATCCATTTGGTCTAAAATGCCTTTTAACAAAACAAAGGATAGAAATTGCAACAATAATGTAAATCTAAAGATCTGAACAATCGAATTGAATGAAAGTGGAAGCTTACCATTAAAATTGGTATAACTTAATATTAATTTCATAAATATTGATCAATTCAGTATTTTTCATGCCAATTGGCAACCGAAACAAAAAGAGTAAATCATTGAATGAAACAACAGTGTAAGGAAAACATTAACTCCATATCTTTTGTTAAGTCAATTCATTACATGTTAGGTAACCCTTCGTCCATCCCTCTCTTATTCAATTAATTTACGCAAAAAACAAACAAAAGAAAAGTGTTCTTTGACTCCAAAAGAATTTATTTGAATTCATAAATTAGCTTGATGAAAAACCATTCCCTACTTGGCCTAAAGTAGTAAATAAATAATAATAGATAAAAAACCTCACTACCATAATTTCATTTAAATCATCCATAAATCACTCCAAGGCTAAAGTTACTAGGATTAGGGTAAATTTAAATTTATGTTCCAAATATATTTGAAAAAGTTACACTTTTAGTCACTAAGGTTTAGTGGCTATTTGGGGTGTTACATTATTGTTTGTGGATTAGTATGTGAGTTATAATAAAGTTCATATTATAATATTCTATAATTGGGGTGCAAACTAAAGTATCTTTATACTAGCCTATGTTTGGGGTGTATGTTATTTTATTCTAAGTTTACATTTTCTCTACTACATTTTTTTTATTATACTAGTATGGGAACTTTAAATATCATATTTGGTCAAGCACAGATTTTTTGATTGAGTTTCCATTCGGTTCACATGTTTAAAAATGTTACACAAGTTGGTCTCAAAAGTGTATTCATAAATAAGTTTATTTGATTTTCTATATACTTATAGTGTTTCTAATAATATCAAACTACTCGAGCTTAGCTCACGATAATTGATATGACCTTCTATCCTAGTGGTGGGAGGTTCTCGCCAAAGGTGATCATCAGAGTTGGTTGCCATAGGAAGTCTAATAGAAAAATACTAACTCATCAGACCCACCAATAGTTGTAGTACTGAATTTTTGGAGAGTTTAATTGCAGAGCTATTGTCACACATCTACACAACTTGGCAAGCACTGTTGTTGCAGCTACAAATTCAGCCTTATTGGTTAATATCCAGATGTATTTTTTCTATCTTTAATGTCCCGAACATGATTAGAATCAGTGAACGTAAGAAGTTCTTTACCTTTACCTTGTGCATAAAATATCCCAAAAATATTGATCCCTTTCAAGTATCAAAGTGCTCTTTTAGCTACTTATAAGTGTAATTTTATAGGCTTCGACATAAAACGACTCATTAAGCTGACAATCAACATATGTCTAGCCTAGTAGTAGTTAGATACATGAGACTTCCAACTATTTTCTTAAAATATGTTTCATGAGCTAGATCTCCTCATTCATCGTTGTATAACTGAGAACTTGGTATAATGGGACTACACACATCACTGTTATTTTTCATTCCAAATATTTTAAAAACATGTTAGGCATATTTTCTTTAACACACATATATATACCATTTCTATTCTGCAAAACTTCAATGTCCAAAAAAATCTCATTCTCCCTAGATCTGACATATCAAATGAACTTAACATGGATTCTTTAAATTTCTTCATCGAATCTTCATCATCGCTCGTATACCTTTGTAGTTGTTTTTAATGAACAATTTCGTTCATTGTAACCTCTTAAAAAATCTTCTCCCTCAAAGAGTGTTTCTAATTTACTATATCAAGCTCTAGGAGCTTATTTTAGGTCCTACAATGTCTTTTTTAGCTTACAGATTTTATGCTCATTTCCTTTCTGCACATAACCTATTGCTTGCTCTACATAGACATCTTCATTTAATTTTCTATGAAGCAGACTTTATATCAAGTTAAAAAATCATCCACCTTATTTGTGCTGCAAAAGATAATATCATACGGTCTGTATCCATTCTTAAAATTGGAGCATATATTTCAGAGTAATCTACTCCTTGTTGTGAATAATCCTCAACCAATAACCTTGCTTTGTATTTATCCACCTCTTCGTGTTCACTGGATTTTGTTTTGTAAATCCATTTCACCCCAGTTTTTCTTGCACCTATTGGAAATTCAGCCAGCTTCCACGTGTCATTTTTCTCAACTGTGGTCATCTCAACGTATATTGCGAACTTCAATTTAGGACATTTTAATGTTTCCTCAAAATTGACTGGATCTACATCAGTCTGAGTCATGTGAGCTCCAATGTTGTCATCATCTGAAAGTCCCTCTCTAGTAACATAATCAGTCAGTAAGTTGGAGCTTATCGTATTCTTCCTTCATCACTTGTTGATGATGAAACATTTGAAGAGAGATGTTAATTGTGGGTGTTGATCACAATTCTCCATATCTGTATTGTCCTCATATTCTTCATGGTTGAGAATATTACTTCAATCAACTCGACATCGCTCTCACCATCTTGCCATTCAAGGTCCACCAAACTTTGTCGGATTGAGAGTTTATTCCAATCTCATTGTTTCTCTTCATAAAAAAAACAACATCTCAACATACTATCATCCTTTTTGTGGATGGATTATAGAGTCATTACGCTTTTGATTCATCGTTGATGTCCAAAAAGACACAGGGAAAGTTCTATTGCTTAATTTCTCTCATTTTCCATCACGTATGTGCACATGGGCAATGCACCCAAATATTTTCAAATGCTCCAAAGTGGGTTTTGCTTCACTCCATGCTTCTTGTGGTGTAACGTTGTTTAGTACTAATGTTGGACTTCTATTTAACACATAAACTTCCTATTCAACTACTTCACGCAAAAATGCTTTTGGCATTATCTTCTTAGACAACATGCATCTAGGTTCATCACGGATCCTTTTTTTGGTTTTGCTATGTCATTCTGCTAAGGAGTGTAGGCTATAGTTAATTGTCTTCTAATACCATGTTTCTTACAAAATTCACTGAAATCTCATGAGTTAAATACTCTTTCCTTATCTGCTCGTAAACATAAAATTGGCAAGCCAATTTCTTTTCCAAAAGATTTCATAAAGTATTTAACCACGTTGAATTCTTCTGACTTTTCACTTAAAAACATAAGCAAGTTTTTCCTGTAAAGTCATCTATGAAGTATAAGAAATACCTTTTCTTACTATTTGACATTGGAGAGATTGGATAAAAAATATTTGCATGTATCAACTATAATTTTTGGGTTGCCCTCCATGTATTTCTTTTTGTATTGGGTCTCTATGTTGTTTTCCAACCATATAACCACTATATATAATAGTTTTAGCACTTAGTTGTGGAAGTCCACGAATCGTATCTTTAGCATAAAGTGTTATCAAGCCTTTGTGGCTTAAGTGCCCATATTGACAATACCAAAGATGAGTTAGATTTGTTGAGGCAGTGTGGAAAAAAGCACCCTTCTCCTTTTTGAGTTGCAATTGCGGTTTTACAACGAATATTCTATTGGTCATCATCTTAAATTCAATAATTATCCTCTATTTTGGGTGATAAATATTGCCTTTTCTTGCCTTAATTACAACAAAAGACCTCGTTCTTGGAGTTGTCTAATGTTTAAAAGATTGTTATTTAGCTCTGGAATATAAAAAACATCAGTAACCACATGATAATTATCATTCATATACAATCTCACCTTTTCTTTTCCAAGTACACTCATTTTGGTATTATTGCCCAATTTTACTGAATCTTGTTGAGTTTCATCTAACTCACAGAATGCAACTTTATTACCACTCATATGATTTGAGCAACCTAAATCAAGAAACCATATGTCCTTCTGTAAAGCATGATTCACATCTACGTAGGACATAGACAACATTTCTTCTTCTTTATTCAATTCAGCATAGTTGGCCTCCTCTAGTGTTGGGTATTCATACTGAAAATGACCAAGCTTATGACATTTATATCATTCAATGGTGGCTTTATTGAAATGTTGCTATCCTCTACTTCTGCCTCTACCTCTATAACCTCCTGATCCTCGAACCTCGATCTTGATTTCTATTTTGATCAGCAATGGTCACTTTGAGAGCTCGCTCCTCAACTTTGTTTCTGCAAAACTTTTGCTTATGTACAATGAGAGAACTTTGTAGTCATCAATTGAAAGTGTATCAATATTTTTAGATTCTTCTATTGAAGCTACCACACAGTTGAATTTCTCAGTTAAAGTTTTAAGAATCTTTCAACAATTTTGATATCATTTTCTCCATTGCTCCACATTTTGTTTGCAACACTCATAACACGAGTACATATTCGGTGATAGTTTCAGTTGATTTCATTTCTAGAATCTCAAAATCATGTTTCAATATCATAATGGGGTTCTGATACCAATTTGTACTAATATAAATGCAAAATTATGATTAAATTGGATGAATAGTATGCACTTTTTTAAAGAGTAAAATGAGGCTTATATAACCAATACAATGGAATCAAACTAACATAAACATACTAACCCACCAATAGTTATGGTGCAAAATGGAAAAAAAAAAAAATCTAAATAACGAAGTTATTGATTAATAGGGATTTTGTACTAATAGAATGAAAAAACAACTTAATAAGAAAATAACTTAAGCTATTTTAAGGATTGAGTTGTAAATAGTTTTACTATCGCAAAGCAAATGTTAAAATAATTCTTACTCCCCATTATTTTAATTGATACCTTAAACACTAAATGATCGCTATTATAGACAACTCAACCCACTCCAAATTGGAGCTCCAAGTACGCCCTGAAAGTTTGTTTCTAATGCGTTCCTAAGTTTCTGGCCGTGGTTTTCATTGGCGGCAATGTCGACTTTGCCATAGGTGAGTTAAAAAACTTTTTTATTATTTATTTATTTTAATTATTATTATGATGTTAAGTATTTTTTATATCAGCATGGACGAATTGTTAATGAAAGGACCCAACTTAGAACATTTTCTAAATGTACCTAAACATTGGGGACTGATTATTGTGCAATTTTGAATCCCAGGGACCAATTAAAAGAAACCTTCAAACTTCTTTTTCTTTAAAATGTTTAAGGTAAAACATATTTAATGAAAATGTTATTTGTTTAAATATATATAATATAGACCTTGCCCTTCATTTTGGAAGAGATTTGGAAGAATATAACTAAAGTTCAAGCGCTGAAATTTGATACTCAAAAGAAGATAATTCTCTTGAAGCTTCGATATTCAAAAGATTAAAGCTTTAAAAAAAAGTGTAACTCTCTTTAGAATTAGCAGACCGAGAAAAGGCAATAACTTCTCTAAAGTTCTTGAATTCTAGAAGACTTCGAAGCCAAAATCCAGAAAAAACTTGGATAAAAAAAATTTCTTCAACATTCAAGAGAGCATCGAAATGTTATCTATTAGAAATTGTATCTACTATACTGAAATCAATACAAATATACAGTTAATTCAATGAATTAAGTTTATCTGAAAATCTCGCTTAACAGATTTCTTTTAGATTTTAAAATGTTATTTATTTAAATTATTTGGTGAATTAGCCAAATTTGAACCTAGGTAAAAATTGCAGTAAGATCAATTTAATAAAATTGATTAAAAAAAGGGAAAATTGGCAATACTAACCTTGCCAAGTTCAAGAAAATATTAAACTTAGATGTTTTTACCCCAAGTTCTCTTTGACAATCTTCTTATCCTAAATCATAGTCAAATGAAAACAAAACAAACAAACCACTAATTGATATCACAATCTCAAATCATGAAAAAAAGGGTAAAAAACAACCTCACTATCAACATGAGTCATAGTATATTCACAATGAAAGAAAAAAGGAAACTTTGTTGATCATGTAAAGAAATATCATTTTCAATATTTTGTAACATTGTGCACTTTATCATCTCTAAGTATCATATGCTTTTTAGCCACCAAGCTTTCTTGGTGTTGGACTACTCCTTTTGCTTCTTGAAAAGTCACAATTATTACCTTAATGTGATTAGACTTCCATTTTTTTTATTCATTATAAACTTTCAACTTCTCCAAAGGGAAAGGGTTCTCACTAAAGAGGCAGCCTAAAGGAAACTTCATTTCATCAAATAATAGACATTTGAAGACTGTTCATGAATTAATGGATCATTTCAATGGTTGGCCATAGATGTATAGACAAAACTAACATCAAAGAAAGTTATCCATTCATTTTAGGACCACTTTTTTCTTCCTTTTCTTTTTTTAAATTCGATTTTGAGGATCAAAATCGAACAATTTTCACATTTTGTTTTGTTTTTGGTTTGGTTTTCATGCTATTTTTAGATGCTTTCTACTGTTTTTTATTTTTATTTTTATTTTTATTTTTTTGTATTGCATCTATAGATTCACCTTAGTTTTTTAAGCTTTTTTTTTTTAAAAAAAAATTATTTTCTGTTCTTGAAAAGTAATTAAGGTATGAAATTGTTTTAAAATATCAAGTCCTTAACTAACAAGTTTTTAAAAAGTTGTTTTTCTTTCGAAATTTGACTTAAATTCAAATGTGTTTTTAAATATGATGAAAAGCCTAACAAAAAAAAATGTGATGAAATTAACAAATATAATTTTTCAGAAACAAATAATAAATAAATTAATTAAAGGCTTAAGCAACTGATTTTGGTTTGTTGTTTTTAAAATTGAAATAAAATGTAAAAGTTAGAGAATCAAATTACAATATACCTTATTTATACATATTTAATGAGAAATTCTCACATTTTTTAATTATTCTCTTGAAACCCTAGCTAGTTGGTCAGGGCAACTTGGTGGACCAAGCTTCCCTTTGGACATTTATGTATTTTCTACCCAACAAAATCCTCACTGGATTTTCTATCTTGAGAAAAAGTTGGAGATGTCTAGTTTGGACCATTGACTTAAAATTATTCCAATCATTCACTTTATACATATAAATATATATATATATATATATATGCCAATCCATAGAAGGGGAATTAACAAAACAATTTATTATTATTATTAGTTTCACCAACATACATGAGGATTGGAGAATTCAAATCCTTCATCTCTTGATCCAATCTTATGGAGTTGAACTATGTTAGAGCTACATTAACACCTAATAGATTTGAACATCATTATTGAAGTATTGATATAAATAAATTTATTGTAATTCATTTTCTTAATTAAGCTTTTAGTGTCGAGTTAAAAAAGTCGAAATCTTTATGCTTTACTTAAGTATTTGAAAAATGTGATAGGATGACTTATCACTTGAAATACGAGTGGTAAATGAAAAGCATTGACAAGCATTGTAACAACAAAATACTGTCAACAAGAAAACAAATAAAAGTATACAGGAATTGGTAATCCAATTTGGCGATAAACCACCTATATCTGGGGACATTGTGCCCAAGAAAGATAATTCACTATAACGAGTTAAACAATTACAACATAGTATTTATTTGTAATATTCTAACTACTATAGTGACTCATGTAAAGCCCAACTCATAGGTCATTTAGGCTCCCCCTAGATGTGTGACTACCTCTCAAAAGAACGTAGGCTCCCCGTAGATGTGTGACTCTCTCTCAAAAGAACGTAGGCTCCCCCTAAGTTTGATAATATTAATGTTTAACACTTTGGCTTCTGACAGTATGTGGGACATCTCTCCACTTGAATATCTTCCTTTAAACTTAGTGAACACCCTTCACTTATGAATCTTAGGTTCTCCCTAAAATAGAGAAATCTTTCTCGAGTATGATGTCTTAGGCTTCCTCTAAGATAGAGAATCTCTTCTCTTCAGCAATGCCTTAGACTCCCCCTAAGAGAAATAGTGTCTTCAAGTTCTTTAAATAATTTATCCAAACGATTCACGCAGCGAAATAAAGTGGACAAAGATCGACAAAACCCACGATGCAGAAAACGATTGTCAAGAACAAATCAGTTGCTAGAAAAAACAACACCGAAGCACTGTTCGATCACAAAGAATTATATACTCTTTTGATAATGAACAAAAATGATGAACTTTGAAGAAGATCAGAATTTTCCTTAAAAAGATCGTGGCTAATAAAGGAGAAAATGTCCAAAAAATATTTCCTTTTTTAAAAGATAAGATGCACCATAAAACAGAAAATTCGATCAATATATTTATGCAAAGATTTCCAGAATTAGGAAACAAAAAATTAATTTTGCATATAAATTCTAAATTAGGAAAGTAAAAAATTTTGCAATAATTAAACATGTTTGAAGAAAATGTTTAGGACAACATTTGTGACAACTGCAGAAAACCACCCAAAGCTTCCTTAGAAAAATATAGAGACAATCAGCAAATCTCCAACAATATTATACTATTATCACTTAAACCTATGGGCTATATATTAAGAAAAAAAAGAAGGAATAATTATATATTTTTTTAGGGAATTTGAGTCCAAAAATATATTATTTTTACATTGTCATCTATAAATCAACGATTTGAAATTGATGAGTTAAGATCAATTCAAATTTTATCAATATTTTCTTGAATTTGTTAACAACAACAAAATTTTAGTACAATTAATGAAAAGTGTGATGATAATGTAAGGTTTTGTTTAAAAAAGTGAAACATGTGCTAGGTACACTACAAGATATATTGCCATCAATAGCTTTTGGTTATAGCTTTTTATAAAATATGCTATGAAATGTAAGGAAAAAAGCGATAAAAGATCAAAAACAAAAAAAAAAAAAATCATTCGGCGCCTAAAAATTCCAAAAAAATAACTCTTATTTGCCCTCCTCATTGCCGCTCAAGTGAAAATTGGTTTCTCTCCTCTCCTTTATCATTCTTGCAAGCTCCCTTGGTTTCTTCCTCCCTTCTACCTTAGGAATTGATTTTTTCCCCTCCTTTGAGTTATGAGACACGCCAGAGGTATTTTCTTTTCTCATCTTCCACCATTATTTCTTTCGCTATGAATCAACACGAATCAACGACACCTTTACCTTCATCCTCTTCGACAACTCCACTTCTTTCTTTTTCCCCCCTCTCTTTCTATTTCTCCCTTAGTCTCACCCCTGTTTTCCATTTCCTATCATACTCTCATTCTTAGCCGCACGTCGTCCATGACCGCCACACGCCACTCCACGACCATTGCCAGCTCGCTTGCCGCTGCCGCTGTTACACGCATTTCCCAAGCCATCCCATGCCCTTAACCTCTCAACGTCGTTTCTCAAGCAATGGCTGGAGTTTGGGTGACTTATCTTTAGGCCTCTCTTGGATGATTAACGAATGCCCACTTTTCGTTTGAAACTGCATTTCTTCAGAGGTTTTCCTTTCCATGGTAGAGAAGATGTATAAATTTATCCTTTGAAGCTACAATTTCTCGGTGAATTTTTTGGAAATACGAGTTTGTTCGATTTGTTGTAAGTTTCTTACTGGTTTTTTTTTTTCTTCTCTAAATTAAGTAAAATTACGCTTTAATTCCTTATTCAGATTTGTTCTCTGCCTTTTTATTTTTGTTGTTAGTCCAAAATTGGGAGCTTTAGATGTAGTATCTAGAGTAACCTATATATTTTCTCTTTATCTTCTATTTGTTATTTTATGATCACAATAATCAGTTTTATAATTATTTTATTACTTTTTAATCTTAGATTTCTTCTAGGTGAGTCCGCGGATTTTTGTGTTTAATTGATGGGTTTGAAGCTTGTGTACTGATGTCATTGTTTTGGATTGTGATTTGTGAATTTGCAAAGAACCAAAAGATGGTATATGACTTCAAGTTCACTTTCTTGATTGTGTAATTAAATAACAGTCTTACTGATTCTAGCTTAGTGTTCTTTTTAAGAAAGTAAATTATAAGTTCACCACTGAATATAGCCTTGAGGATTAGAGTTAAGAGGTCTTTCAGTTAATATTCTTTCTGCCAGATAGGTTTATAGTTTCTTATAATATGCTTATAGCTTTATGTTACTTACTTAGGCCACATCAAAGAATGTTATTACAAGGGAAGAGTAGGAGAAGCTTAATGACACAAAGATTAGGAAAGAAGACATGAATAAGTTGGTAATGAATTTCCTCGTCACTGAAGGTTTTGTTGATGCAGTTGAGAAATTCTAGATGGAGTCCGGGACTAAGCGTATCCATTTGATAATTTAGTTATTAAGGTTCTCATTCTCATCCCATCTCTCTATTTTTGTTTATATAGAATGCTAATTATGTAATGTTCTATATATTTTTCTATTGGTTGCTTCTTCTTATGGATATATTACAGAAATAGATCTTGCAACTATAACAACCTGTTAAGAAGGTAATAAATGCGACAATGTTGAGGATGCAATTGAGAAAGTGTGGTTTGAATCCTGAGGTTTGATTTTTGAATTAAAAACTTTGTTTGCTACTTAGATTGTATGGATATCAATATCATAAGAAATAATTCTACAGGAAAGTTATGCTTTGAACATTTAATTATATTCGCTTCGAGCACGTGCTATTAGCATGAAAATGTGAAATCAAATGTTGAGTCATTGGTGTTGGCTTCCCATGATGAATATCTTCTTGAATTGTTAAGATTATGCACTTGGGATTTTTAGTGCTGATTACATTATAGACCAACTACAAATCAAAGTTCTTCCTGGCATAATTACTACCTTGTATTCCTTTGGATTTTTCATATTCATTAAACTAAAATTTGGTGTGTACTTGAGATCTTAGATGGTTAGCCATTGCCTCTAGCATCTACACATGGTATATTGCTGGATGAGTGCACATATTTGTTTAATTTATTTGGGAATTTTCAGTGAACCATTTCTTTTTCCCCTTTTTCTTTATGAGGATGTGATTCCACTCCATTTATGGTTTGAGCTTAAGTGATCTTATTTTCTTCTTTGAACTCTATGCTCATTTTTTTGCTTTAAAGTACACTTGAGATTCTGAGTTTGTTGGGGGTTGTATGTCCTAAAACTGGAAGTTTGTAATGTTAAACATATTCTATTATCAATAAAGACGCTATTGACGTTTACTCAATAAAATTGTTATTGAATATGTGATTGTACTTGTAAAGTCTAGATTCAATAAACTAAGGATCCATGACTATTATTTGAATACATGAACTTTATGTAGAGACATAAGACTGGATCAAGTTCACTAAATAGCCAAAATGGTCTATACTATATGAATAAGGCTGTGTACCTTATTCTGGTAAACTATCGGTTCCGGCAAAGAGGACAACATCAATTTGGTAAAAATTTGATCACAGACCCAGACTTACTCCTCCAGACCCGTTTTTGACCCACGACCTGACCCGGTTAGTGCCTGACCCGTGCGGAGGAAGTGTTGACGCATGTAGGTCAAGACCCGGCGACTCGTCTACGACTCGACCCGACCCATCCGCTCCGATTGAAGCCCAGCACATGTGCACCCCAAGCACATCCGCCTCGCCAGCCTAGTTCAATCTGGACCAGCTGCTTCGCTCCATCCCGATGACCCACGCCTTTGCCCAACCCATCGACTCGAGCTCAACCCGCGTGCCTTGTGGTGGCTTAGCCGATCTAGATGGTCTGGACCGATCCAGTCAACTGGTTTGACTAATTTTGATTGGTTTTGGGCGGTTTTTACTATTTTTTGGGTTATTTTAAGCTAGTTCAAGCCCTTTTCAAGTGGTTCAAGCTAGTTTGAAGTGTTTGGTGGCGATTCAAGGCTGTTTACTGCTTATATTGTAATAAGTGTAGCTTTTAGCTAGCTTAGGATGTCAAAATCGGTCCATTTTAGTGCGTTTATTTAATTATGTATTGTGATTGTATGAATTAAATAATTTATCTATTGTGTGTATATTGTATGGCATGTAGATTTAAAATCCCACCGTAGGATTAGTGTGTAGCATGCATTGCAAGTATATTTTAAGTGTTATAATGTATAGTATGCATGTATAGGATTCCATGGCTTTTGATATAAGTTGTTATATTAATGCATGGAATGAATGTTTATATAATTGTTATATAAAAGCATGTTATAGATGCAAAGTATGTCTATTATTTCATATCTTGTTATAAAATTGGATCAGACATTAAAATCCATAACAAAAAGAAGTTGCATGCTCACATAGGTTAACCACCTATTTTAATAGTTAAAATAGGTCGACACTTGTAAAATACGGTTACAAACTCAACTGGTATATAATCCTATCTAAGGCTAGGGGTACTTAAGTTGACGATCTATGGAACACCTCCTACTTGGGAATTATGGCCGAATAATTGAGTATTGTTAACCGATTTTATGAGCATATGTGAGCAGTGTGAGGTGTTAAAATTGGTTTTCCACTTAGACATCGTAGGTTATATTCAATTATAAGCGTTATACTTGGATAAACCACTTAGACTTAGGTTGTTTAATTAGCCAGAACATTCCTAGTAAAGATTTACCCAAAATAAAATAGAACACTTTACTGGGAGATCAATAACATATAGGATATGGTGTTCTTAGCTCTCACATCCCTAAGAGATGACACCGTGAGATCCGTGCAACGCTTCGTGTCACCCTAGAAGTGACCTTCATTCGAAAAGTGTTTGCATGGGTCAATAGCAAGATGAATAAGGGAAGTAGTTCATAGTAAGTGGGTGAAGGATGTGTGTCAACATATCTTGCGGTCTTTTCCGTTAGTTTGAACTGTCAGATTCCTATGTTGTGCATGTTTATAGTCTTTAAGTCAGTATTAACTAGTCGCTAACCATGACTATCCTCTCGGAGAGTTGTAACATAAGAATCGGAGCAACTCAAACTCCAGAAATGAATAGGATTTCTTAGGTCATTTTCCAACTTTGACTCTCCAATTCAGTGTCATCGTTGGGACTGCTAATCTCTGAGATCTGAAAATGAGGATACACTTACAGAATTACTAATTGTTAGTAAGTTCTTGACCAAAAATGGTAGCAAAATAACCATCGAAATATAAGTTATTCTGGAGATAGTATTTAGTCAAGAATGTCTTGCTTTAGTGAAGGAGTATTTGACTATCCTCGATAGCACTTATTCTGACTCACAATAACACCATTGCAAATAAAATAATGAAATTGGGTACATTAGTACTTTTCTAAAATTCGATTGGGTTTAGAAGCAATTCATTAATTAGAACTTGTTTATAATTTTAGCATGTTGAATTCTTTAAATTTACTCGCTTTCGACAGTTTTAACAGTAAATCAACATGGAAATTAAATATACTAGCAGTTGATGATTTAGACTGTTTTAACAGATGAATGACCTCTATCTCCCAATTATGCTACTAACTTGAAGGCACGAAAAAGTAAATATGATTTACTTGTCATTGAGACGTGCTTGGTGGAAAATGATAAGTTAACCTGGATAATGGATTCAGGAGTAGCTAATCATATCTACACTTTTGCTCAGGAAACTAGTTCCTGTAGACAACTTACAGAAGGCGAAGTAACCTTTAAGGTAGGAACCGAGAATGTTGTTTCAGCTAAAGAAATGGGAGATATAAAGTTATTCATTTTACTTGAAAATATTTATTACATTTTTTTTATGAAAAGAAATTTAATTTCTAGAACAAAATTATAAAGTTTCTTTTGAATATAATGAAATGTTGATTATCTCAAAAGGTAATATAGTATATTCTGCATCTCTAGAGAATAACTTATACGTGTTAAAACCGACTGAGGTAAGAGTCGTTTTGAATATAAAGATATTTAAAACAGTTGAAACTCATCATAAGAAAAGAAAATTTTCTCAAATCTCTGTTCTTTGGCACCAAAAGGACTATGTCACATTAATCTCACTAGATTGGGAGATGATTAAAGTGGAACTTCTAAACCATTTAAAATATAGCTCTTTACCGCCATGTGAATCTTGTCCTTGAGAGAAAGACATGACCAAAGAATTTTATTGGAAAAGGTCATAGATCCAAAGAACCTCTAAAGCTTGTACATTCAGATCTTTGTGGTCCAATGAATGTTAGAGCTCGAGGAGGATCTGAGTATTTCATCAATTTTGTTGATGACTATTCAAGATATGGCTATGTTTACCTAATGCATCATAAGTTCAAAACTCTTGAAAAGTTCAAAGAGTATAAGGTAGAGGTTGAGAACTTATTAGGTAAAAAGATTAAAACACTTCAATCAGATCGAGGTGGAGAATCAGATCGAGTTGGTGAGTACATGAACTTATGGACTTAATATTCTAAGACTATTTGATAGAACAGTGAATTCAATCCCAACACAACTCACAGCACCTGCATAACTCAACAAAAATCGTGTTGCAGAAATGCAAATAGAACCTTTTGTTGGACATGGCTTGTTCAATGATGAGTTACTTAGTTTTTGCCATGTTCTTTTGAGGTCACGCAATAGGACGTTGCATATATATTGAACAGTGAATCCCTCGAAAAGTGTTTCAGAAGCACCTTGAGTTATCAGGAGGGGACGTAAAGGAGTTATAAATCACTTCAGAGAGTTGGGGATGGCCAACTCATGTGTTTGGTGCAAAATCCAAAGAGCTAGCAGAACGACTGTTTTAATGGTGTGTAATGTCTATTTTTAGGCTATCTCACAGAAACAAAAGGTGGTTTCTCATTTATGATCCTAAGGAAGATCAACCCTACTTCTGCTGTCATTTTTTGGCTATGCAAAGAGACTGTTGAGCATTGTTCCTTCCCCATACCTCTAGAGTTACGCAGGAGCTCAGTTGAGCTTGACAACGCTGTGGTCTATTTTTGATTTCGCCCGCAATCTGTCCTAGCTAAATTTCGAGATTTCTGATGGATGTTGCTTGATTCTGAAGCATTGATTCATTCTTCTCAATATACTGCTTCAACAAGCTCTCTATGGATGAAGATTGCAGTGCCTGCGAACTGTTGGCTTGGTTATGTGTTGAACCATTGGTTCGTAGGAAAAATCTGGGTGGCCCTTCTTTTTGCGCCACTGGTTGAAAGCTTTCTTGTTGATTTTTCCACGCAAAATTGGGGTGGTTTCTCCACCAGGGGGTTCTACGTATCGGAATAAGGGTTGTTCTTTATGAAGCATACAGATTGCGGATTTCCTAGGCATTCTTCCATCGGATGTGCTTCTTCACAGATGACACAAATTGTGGACGTTTGAGCAATTGCGTTGACTTGCCCTTTTTGCGCTCCCGTGCTATTAATTGCAATGCCTTGTATCAAACTCATCATTGCAGTAATTTGGTTCTGAAAGGATGCGATGGCTGATGACATGCAGAAATGCATGACATCTTAGGCCTTTTACTTAGAATTATGAAGATTGTTAGGTAGAATATGCGTTGATCATGATAGAAATCCACAAGAATATGAGCTTGATCGATCAGCGTGTCGAATCTCAGCTAACGCATTATTTTGCGTTAATTATGCGTTCAATGTTCTATTTTGTAGCCAATGTAGGAAATGAACGCAAACGCGGAAACCGGACCATCGCATAGACGACCGCTTGCGAGGAAACACTCCATCACAAGGCAAACACATCGATCAACGCATGGATGTTGCGATAATCAGCCATATGCGTCCATCGCATGGGAGTTGCGCTCACCAAGTGATTGCGGTCATCATGTAGAGTTGCAATGTTAAGAGAATACGGCTATGCGACAACGCATTCTAATGGGATCAATGCAAGGTAGGTGGAATGAACGCATCAACGCATCTACCTCGAGAAAATCCAAAGCTGATGTTGACATTTCACCTACCACGCTGTTAGTGGCAGAGGTTCAGAAAAGGACTAATGCGCCGAACGTCAGACTCAGAGTAGTCCAATCAATGCTGTCGGCGACCCAAGCTCTATAAATAGAAGGCGATGAGCTAAAATTCATTTTATCCAAGGTTTTTGCCTAAGGTTCGCCTATGGTGGATCCTTGCGATCCAGACAAACGCGTGAGAAGACGGTTGAGAGTTCTTCACCTCCTTCATCCATTCTGAGTGACAACCGGAGCCTTCGACTGGAGATAGATCTCAAGAGAGTCGGCTCCTCCACCCATCCATGGCACCACCGACATCCTTGATAAGCATCGGCTGGAAGCAAATTCCTTTCTCTTTTCTTTTCCTATATTGTATTGTATGACATTTTGAATTAAGAAATTAATACAATGTGTTTTCAATGCATTTCTTTATTCTTTCGACTCAATCTCCATCTTCTTGCTTGGTATCTTTACTTTCATGGCAACACTTAGTGGGATTGCTTGGGTATTGCATACTTAGTTATGTGGATTAGGGATATGAAGCATGTAGCAAACTACCGAGAGGTATGCGTTGCGCTAGTATGTGAGTAATCTTATTTTCTTAGTGTGAAGCTGCTGTAACACCTGTCTATGGGCTAACGCATTGCTTGTCTAAGAGTGAAGTCAGCAACAATCAATTGCCCGAGAGAGTAAATGGTTGGATGCATTAAGCAAGGTATGCATTGTTCACTAGGGATAGTAACAATCTTAGATCAGCAAAGTTTATGCAATTGTCTTGTGTTATGTATGCTTCATTCGTCCATTAGGGATACCCGGGAGGGTAGTCTAAGGACAGGATCTAGGCTTGGGAAGGTCAGGTCAGAATCTAGGCTTGGGAGAGCCAGATTAGAACCTATAATACAAGAGATGGGCGCTTAGGAATGAGTACTATTTGTTATTAACGCATCGTATGCATTCTAGAGATAGAATACGATTGAATGCGGTCACCTTGCTTTCATGCATTTTGCATCATCGCATAGGACAAGAGTAGAGTCTTAGGAATAAGCTCTATGGACACTTTTGCATTCAACATATGCGTCCTAGAATTAAGAGCACCGCATTTCCATTGGAAAATGACTTGCCGTGTATGGTTGTAGCATGATTGCATCGATTGCGTTGACTAGGGTTGCCCTTGCGAGCACTCTTAAGTTTTGCAATGAAAACATCTCCGCATTTTATCTGTTTTCCCACACATTTATTTCATGTCAAGGTTTGTCGCATCTCTACCTTTCATGCATATTCTCATTGCGTTGTCTGATAGATAGGAGTAGGAGTAGGATTAACGTAGCAATATCCCCTCCATTCTTTTATTCAAACCGCCGTATGCACATCACTGCAAACATATAGTTACAAGTCCTTGTGTTTGACCTCGGATTACCCGAGAAACTTGCGTTCATGTTATACTTGGCGTGAACGTAAGAAAACTTGTGGTAGGACGCATGGTCATTGCATACATTCGTTAACGCATTATTCACTCCAACGCATGACCATCAACGCACGACTATCAACGCATATCTTAGGAACATGCATCGCATTCCTCGTCCAAGGGAAGTTGGTTGTTGAGTAAAATTGACTTCCAATTTCCCACCATCAATGGCCCTGTTGTTCGCGTCATTGTCTTTAATTCTTAGTCTTTGATCGCTTTCTCTCCAGTCGTCATGATGTTTAGAAATGCGATTAAGGATATTCTTGGCCTCCTCATAAGTTTTGTTCAACAGACCCCCAGCTGCTGCCACATTGGCAGCCGTTTGCGATTTTGGGTTCAATCCTAGGTAAAAAATCTCCATCTGTAAGCAGTCTGGTAAGCCATTATGTGGGCAATCTCTTACCAGCCTCTTAAACCACGCCCAAGCATTGGTGAGCGATTCGTCAGTATCTTGTTCAAAATTGGTTATCAACTTTCTTCTTCTAGTATTCTCCATTAGAGGGAAATATTTCTTCATAAACTTCTCTACTACTTGCTTCCATGAGGTAATCTCCCCTGGTTCGAGAGAGTACGCCCATTTTCGTGCTTGATCACACAATAAAAACGGGCACAAAGTTAGTCGAACTTCCTCGGTGGAGATATTAGGGAACACAAAAGTGTTGCAGATCTCTATGAAACTTCGGAGGTAGGCGTGCGGGTCCTCGCCACTCCTTCCACCAAACTGTCCAGAAGTTTGGATCATCTACAACATCACCGACTTCATTTCGAATCTCGATCCATCAAGAGTGAGCCTCATGATTCCTGGGGAGAAATCGTAGAGGTTGGACGACGCATAGTTTCGAATAGACCTATTGCGGTCGTTCGCTAGTAGGATGGGATTCGCCATGACATTATTTTCATTTGGTGCTCCATTTCCAGGTTGTTCCGCCATGTTATCTTTTTCTTGTTGTTGTTGTTGGTGGCTATCTCTCAGCCTTCGTCAGAACGTTCTTTCAATCTCTGGGTCGTAATGCGCCAGAGATTTAAAGCTACAAAGAAAATCAGAAAATTATCATTAGCACACTGTATTGCCGAAGTCCCTGGCAACGGCGCCAAAAACTTGATGCGTTATTTTATGCGATGAAATAATGGTAGGGGTTGTGTTGATGGAAAATTCATATTGCAAATAAGTTTTCTCAGCAGGACTCAAGTATAAATCCTACTGAGTTCCTAGTAAGCCTAGGGTCGTCAGGGACTAAGGAAAACAATATGCGGTGGTAAATTTTAGATCACCTTGCGATAAAAAATAAATTAATGGTTTGGTTGGTTTGTTGTTTGAGGTATAAAAAGTATGTGACGGATTTGAGATAAGAATGATTATGCAACAGATACACTGAAGATGCGGCAGAACGGGTTAAGAAGGTCTTTATCTAGCATTTCCCAAGAATGCGTCCAAACTATGCAATCATGCTACACTCATGCGACAGCAAATCATTTTCCAATGCAAATGCGATGGCTCCTAATTTTAGGACACATGTGATGAATGCGATAGTGTCTATAGAGTTTATTTCTAAGTGTCTACTTCTTGCCTATGTGATGATGCAAGATGCACACAAGGACAAGGTGACCGTATACAATCTTAACCTATCTCTAGGATGCATGCGATGCGTTAATAGCAAACAACGCTTATTCCTAAGCTTCTATCTCTTGATTATGCGTTTCTAATCATACTCTCCCGAGCCTAGATTCTAACCTGACTTTTCCAAGACTAGATTCTATTCTTAGACTGCCCTCACGAGTATCTATAAGGGACGAATGACGCGTGCATAATACAAGATAACCGCATAGAATGAAGATCCCAGGTTATGCTAGCTAAGTGCTTCCCAAACCATTCGATAGATTTAGCTTCATGCGTAATGTAGAGAGAGTGAATAGATATAAAGATGAAATTTCCATTTCTATAAATAAGTTCAGACTACAAAATGATAATGGAAGGTAAAGATAGAGAGTCTGGCAGCAATTCCTTGCTTCCCAAGGCTTTTACACTGTTATCTCTATTATGCTCAAAAGATGTTCTTGCTTCCGCAAGAGTTGACCCTCTCTCTGATCTTGACGCTTCTGGCACTCTTCCAAGTTCACCGGAACGATCTCTCGGTATAATCCCCCTTCGCTCGCTTCCACCTTCTAAGTAAAAGAAAACTATGAACAAGACTACTTCTATCTAAGGGAAAATTATCTAACTGAACGAACTCCTTCACTGAAGGTGGCCTTTGGTATTTATAGAGCATCGGGGTGAAAGGCTTCTTCTGTCTTATGATTGCACTGATGGGATGACATTAATTCTCTGTCTGATGCGCCGAATATTTGTCACCGAAAAGTTTAGCGTACTTGCTATAGTAGATCGTTAACGGCTTGTTGACTTAATTCGGAATCGACCGTCATCAACTTTCTGTCCCATCGTGATTTATTACGCTTTTCATCCAGATGCGCCCACCATGATGCGCCGGCTCTATGCGGAAACCTTCTTGAGCAGATATTCGCGAGCACAAATGATCGCATAGCCTTGTGTCAACGCAATCTCTTAATGTGCTCGGCCATTGATTTCTTTGGATCTCATTTTCCGCCTTGCGTCAACGCATATTTTGGACAAAAATAAATAAGTTAACTGTTTTAATGCGATGGACGCATGCGATCGCAATATTATGAACTTAATGCTTTTGGACGCAATATTGTATATTTTTATCATTGCAATCCTGCATTGTTTTATAACTTAGCACTGTAATAATATGCATTTATGCCCGTTATCAGCATGCACATGCATCATGAAATATAAGAGTTATATTTTGCATGCAGTGAGCATTATCATGCATCATCCTTTTGTTATAAGTGTTATAGTCTAAAGGTGAATGGAAGCATGTTTTGCTTGTTTCATTGCTGTTTTGTATAAGTGTGATATAAAAGAAGTAGCAATGAATGGATAATGCATTGAGCATAACACTTAGGTTGTTTATAATCGTTATGAATGCCTTGCATGTTAGCTTTGCATTGTTGTTGGTTTCCGTTTATAAGTGTTATAAAGAAAATTAGACCTAAAATCAGTAAGAAAGCATTGCATGCGGACTTAGGGTGAACTCAAGTTTTTAAAAGGGTTTTAAAATTGGTTTGAGATGGACCTAAGTTCAAGTGGTTCTAATGAGAGTTTAATAACCTAGATTAATCTTTTAAAATCGGTTGAATAGGATTAAATTGGTTGGAATAAAAGATTAAATTTGTTGTAAACCTATTTATAAGGGACCTTTTGTCTAAGGCGAGTTCTGGCTAGGATGGGGTCCTTAAGTTGATGGAAATACATTTTGGTCAAAAACTCTATTAAAGAGTTTAATGGATGATGATCAAAAGTTGTTTCACTATCTAAGGTAAATCTGATTTATTGGTTTTGGAAACGTGTCTGGTAGAGAATGATGATTCTGCCTGGATCCTAGATTCAGGTGCTACCAATCATGTCAGTTCCTCTTACCAAGGATTCAGTTCCTGGCAAACGTTGCCACAGAGAGAGATGCCTCTTCGAGTCGGTACTGGCGAGGTTATTTCAGTTGTTGCTGTAGGCAGACTAAAGTTATTTGTTGACAAGAAACGTTATCTGTTACTGGGTAATATTTTTGTAGTTCCTTATATTAAGAGGAACTTAATCTTAATTTCTTGTCTCATTGAACAAGGCTGTACCGTCTCCTTTTCTGAGAATAAAGTGTTTATTTTCAAGAACGGAATGGAGATTGGTTATGGTTCAATAGAGAATAACTTATATGTACTAAGGTCGTTAGTCATAAAAGTCTTGTTTAACACTGAATTTTCAGTACGACAACAACAATCAAAAGACCAAAGGTTTCTCCAAAGGAAAACGTCCATCTTTGGCATCTGAGGTTAGGTCACATCAACCTCAATAGGATTGAGAAGTTGGTGAAAAGTGGACTTCTAAAGAGTTTAGAAGAAAACTCTGTGAATCATGCCTTGAAGGCAAAATGACAAAACGACCTTTTGTTGGAAAAGGTTACAAGCCAAGAAAGCCTTGGAGCTTGTACATTCAAACCTCTGTGGTCTGATGAATGTTAGAGCTCGGAGTGGGTATGAATATTTCATCTATTTCATAGATGATTATTCAAGGTTTGGGTTTCTCTTCCAAATGCAACGTAAGTCTGAAGCTCTTGACAAGTTCAAGGAGTATAAGGCTGAAGTTGAAAACTTGTTAGGTAAGAAGATAAAAACACTACGATGTGATCGTGGTGGAGAATATATGGACCTCCAATTCTAGAACTATATGATAGAACATGGGATTGCTCCCAACTCTCGGCCCCTGGTACACCTCAGCAGAATGGTGTATCAGAAAGGAGAAACATAACCTTGTTGGACATTGCTCGGTCTCTCATGAGTTATGCTCATCTGACTCGTTTTGGTGTTTTGCAGTGAAGACTGCATGCTATATCCTGAACAACGTTCCCTCAAAAAGTTTTTTTGAAACACCTTTTGAGTTATGGAGAGGCCGTAAAGGTAGTTTAAGCCACTTCAGGATTTGGGGTTGTCCGACACATGTGTTAGCGACTAACGCAAAGAAGTTGGAACTGCGTTCGAAGGTTTGCCTCTTTGTAGGCTACCCCAAGGAAACGAGAGGTGGATATTTCTATGATCCAAGTGAGAACAAAGTGTTTGTTTCTACAAATGCTATCTTCTTGGAAGAAGACCACATGAGGGATCATAAGCCACGAAGTAAGCTCGTTTTGCGTGAGATCTCTAGTGAGATTAAGACTGTTGAGGGTTCAACAAGAGTTGTTGAACAGGCCGATAGATCAACAAGAGTTGTTGAGGTTGGAACATCTAGTCAACCAGCTTAAGAGTTGAGACTGTCCCTTAAGGGCTGATTCTGAGGCTTGAACATAGTGGCCACAACTTCTCTTTGGAAGAGAAGACTCAGTCATAGTAGGATTATGACTTATGTTTACTAGAGGGATCTGTGGTACTTAAAGAGTTAGAGGGATTTGTGGTACTTAAGGACTCAGTCATAACGGTTATTGGCCCAACTGTACTTAAGATGGACACTTAATGTATCTGTGGTAAGGAGAGTTTAGTTGTCAGTCTTTAGTGGAGTGCCTGGAAGTTAACGGATGCTGGATCCAGTGATTAAAGAGTTTAGTCAGTTATTTACGTACCGTTGGAGCTTCAAGCTACAGATCCAAAAGGTCCCCTTGGTAGCTCAATGGATTCAGTTAAGGATTAGTTCTTGGTGTTGATTTGAAATGTTCAAATTGACAAGAGGTAATTCGATTATATATGATATGATCGGTATGATGTATGAGATACATCTAGTGGAGGATTAATGTAAATGAGATTTACATTAAGTACCATGGAATAGAAAAAGAACTATGGTTTATATGTTTCATGAGATGAAATATTAAAAATCTACGTTATAAATATAGTATGATAAGTTGGTTATCATTTATATTTATAATAATATTAATTATTGGATAATTAAATCTTTTTCCAATAACCAATTGAGTGGGAGGTTATTGGTGGTTCATGGTAATCGTGAGATCAAAGGAAAATTGTTTTCCTAATTTTAGTAAGTTTTTTTGAAAAGTTTTTTTCAAAAGTAAATTTGAGATTTCTCTCTCGGAAAAGAATCTCACGGAGCTTGTCAAGTAAATACAGATTTACAAAGTGACAACTTGTTTTAGTAAATGATCGTGTAGTGTTTTGTAAGCGACAGACAGGTACTAAGTGATGAGCTAAATGATCGCTTAGCTTTTTGTAGACGATCGCTTAGCTTTTGCTAAACAATTGGGCATCGACCTATCTGATAGATTTCTGTCTTCTCCCATGTTCCCAATCGTGTACACGATTGTTGATTCCTCCTTCATCTGCCTCAAACCAAGTCCAAACAAAGCCCACCCTCTTGATTCTCACACCGAGAATACTAAGGTAGCCTTTTTGGTGGTGTCATACTCAACTCGACACCATTGAGGTTCTGTGGAGGCTATTTGTGCTGTTGGGGAGTTCGTGACAGAGGCGATCGTTGAGTTTAAGTGTGAGGTGTTCGTGTTGTATAGTGGTCGTGTTGGTTGAGCGTTCGAGGTTGCTATGTTCGAGCGTTCGTGAGCAAGGAGCGTGGAGACGATTCTACAAATGTTCATAGCATTTTCCTTGTTCATTTGTAGTTATCATGCTGTAATTTCTATACTGATTGCATAATTGTATGTTTTGTTTACGACTATAATTGTAATGTTCATACATGATTGTAATTTGGAATGATCTATTCCACTGCTCATAGAAATCCTTGTAATTGATTTCCTGCACCCTATGCATCTACCGTTGGTAGTTTGAAGTTCGCGATCTTATGTACTAGAACTGACATCTGGTACGCAGTGCAGTAGATATCAGTCTAATCCAGGACAGGGTCACTGGACTGCCATCAAGAACATCCTCAAGTATCTTCAGAGAACGAGGAACTACATGCTTGTGTATGGATCTAAGGATTTGATCCTTACTTCAAGATCGGTGTTCAATCTTAACGGAGGACCTGTAGTGTGGTGAAGCACTAAGCAGGGGTGCATTGCTGACTCCACTATGGCGGCCGAGTATTTAGCGGATTGTGAAGCTGCTAAGGAGGTCGTTTGGCTCAAGAAGTTCCTGACTAATCTGGAAGTTGTTCCAGACATGTCTAGGCCCATCACCCTTTATTGTGATAATAATGGTGCTGTGGCGAATTCTAGAGAGCCTAGGAGTCACAAGTGCAACAAGCATATCGAGCGGAAATACCATCTCATCAGAGAGATTGTGCATTGAGGGGTCCCGATTGTTACGAAGATAGCTTTGGAGCACAATGTTGCTGATCTGTTTTTGAAGGCTCTCATGGCTACAATGTTTGAAGGTCACCTTTAAAGCATGGGTCTACGGGACCATCCATGTTTGGACTAGGGCAAGTGGGAGTAATGTTGTACTGGGCCTTTGTGCCCTAGTTTATTGATTTGTACTTGTATTTTTCTTGTACACCCCACTAGCTTTAGGAAAAGTGGGAGATTGTTAGGGTTGATGCCCTAAATCTCGTAGGGTTCAATAGTTTGTAAACACCTGTATGAACAAACATTATGTGATGTAATAATATGAGATATTTTATTCACTACAGTCTTTGAAATATGTGATTTTTTAGTTGCACTAACCACAAACCAATAAACTAAGATCCTTGATTATTGTTGTAACTTAAGCATGTATGTGATGACATACAAGTAGATCATGCTTTAAGTGATAATCTAAATAGTCTGTAGTAGATGGATAAAGGAGGGAAACCTTATCCTGTGGATGCTACGAGTGTGGCTCGCTTTGTAGATGTTACAAGTGTTGTAAAGTGCTACAAATGGTCTGATCCTGATCATTCATGAATTAGACATGCGAACGAGGATGCTCTATACAAAAGAGTTTGTATAAGACCAGACCACGAAATGATTAGTCTCGTTATATAACGCTATTCATGACAGAGACTTTCATTTCACTAGGATGACCATAGGTAACATGACCTTAATCCTGAGTGAGTTGGGAACTCCTACTTATGAGGGCGGTCCTTTAACTTGTATGGGTGCGAGTATCCAGATCATCGATTCAAACCTACCACTCTGGGGATTCGTCGGATTGGGGAACTGGGAACTTGGCTACACAAGACGAAATTCACTATTTCCCCGATTTAAGGGTAAGTAGATAAATTGCTCTCTTAAGGGCTGATTCTTCCCTTAAGGGCTGATTCCGGGACTTGAACAATGTGGCGCCACACATTTTCTTAGCTCGAGAAGGATTTACTCATAATAGGACTATGATGTATTCTTCATTAGAGGAATTAGTGGTACTTAAGGAGTTAGAGGTAATTACTAGGGCAAAATGGTAAATTGATTAGGTTGTACTTACGAGCGATTTGTGAAGGGTCATCGTACTGTTTATTTGTTATATCCAGTGGACACAGAAATATATATGTAGCGCGAAGAGTGTAGCTGCCAGTTTTTAGTTGAATGCCCAACAGTTAACGAATGGTGAATATCGTGATTAAAGAGTTTAGTCAGTTATTCACGTACTGTTGGAGCTTCAAGCTACAAGTCCATAAGGTCCCCTTGGTAGCTCAATGGATTCATGTTGAGAATAAATTTTTGAGTTAGTTTGAAGTGTTCAAATTAACAAAAGAAAATTTGATTATATATGATATAATTAATTTGTATCAATTATATGAAATATAATTGACTTAATGTATTAGATACATTAATTGGAGGAATTATTATTAAATGCTATAAGGGAGAAAAAGAACTATGGTTTATATATTAGGTTATGAATATATTATTTATTTGTAATAAAATCAATTATTGGATAATTGGTTCCGATTTTTTCTCCTAATAACCAACTTAGTGGGAAGTTGCGATTAGTTATGGTAACTGATGGATAAAATGAAAATGGTTTTCATTTTTATAGGATGCGATCATTAATCGATAGAGAATCATACGATCAAAAGAATTAGCTATACGATAGCTTGAGTGCATACATGATCGTGTAACGAGTTTTCTATATGATAGTCACTTGTTTTCTAAACGATCGAGTACTCAGTCTATATGATAGACTATAGTCATCTCCCACGTACTCGATCGTCTATATGATCTACCAAATTCCTCCTACCCTCTACCAAATCTTACAGAGCCCACAACTCCTGGATTCTCACACCGAGAATACCAAGGTAGCCTTCTGGTGGTGTCTTTTTATTGTTCGAGGATCGAGTGTTGTTTGTTCTTGATTGAAGAGATTGCTGAGGCTTGACATTCGTGTTGGTGAACGATCGTGCTGTTACATCAAGGGAACGAGAAGAATAGTTCTTCAAGGGTAAGTTCTCTTGATCCTTAGTATTTTCCTTTTGAAGCATGCTATAATTTAGAGTGTATGCATAACTATTACTGTTTGATTGTAAATGTGTATGTTCTGTCCCAATGGGGTTTGGAACGATCTCGCATCCGCTCACTGGGTTCTTTTATAAGAATTCCTTCATCTTTTGTGTGAAAAATCTTTCCCTCAAGAAAGCTTTATTAGGCAGGTCTTTGTTGAGATAAATCTTGTTTAGTTTGTTCCAGAGGGTATAAGCAGTAGGTTGGTCAACAATCTGCCTTAAAACACTATTTGTGACTTTCAAGACAGTGGTTCCATAAGCATTTACCTCCATTGTCTCTTTCTCTGCATCAGTGAGTGTTTTAGGGTATTTTGTAGGGTCAGTAATGGCTAGAAGAGGCTTCTGCTGTCCCAAGACTGCCTTAAACTTCGCTTTCCATAGTTCAAAGTCTGTCTTTCCATCAAACTTCTCAATTTCATATCTAGTTGTAGCCATTCTTGAACTTCAATAGAATTCAAATCTTGGAGCTGTCTTGAACTATTCACTGAGCTCTGATACCCCTTGTTGTCCCAGATAACTATGATCTTCTTGTTTGAAGTCACTGACTATTTAGAATTAACGGTTAAGTACAATTCAAGAATCAAGGGATATTGTATGCTTAAGGCTTCAAAACTCTTTTGTCATTTACCTGATGGCAGCTCAATCGTGTAGATAAAGCTCTAAATAACTGAACGATAGCTCAATTATGTAAACAATAGAATGAAGCTCTAGATGATCGTGTAGATGACAATTGGTTAGAGCTAAACAATCGTATAGACGACAGCTGAAGAGCTAGACAATCATATAGACGATGCGATGCAGAGCTAAATGATCGTGTACACGATGCGATAGGAACTAAGTGATCGTGTAAATGATACTTAAGTAAATGCTAAACGATCGTAGAGTAAGAAAGAAAGAACACAAGAGTTTAAGTGGTTCAACCAAAGGCCTACGTCCAGTGTGCATATCGGGAGGGTCTCTTTTATTACCTTTTCTTCTAAGTTATTATAGAATGAATGTCTTGCTCTCTCTCTCTTGTTATTCTCACATTCTTTTTTCTTTTAAACACAGGCACTCATGGTCAATGAAGCAGCTTTGATGGTTACAACAACATAACAGAAAGAAGACGACAACATTCAACTACCTGCAATATTTATTTTTTTTCTTCGGTTCTTTCTGTAACATGTAGTAATAATTGTTGCTAAATAAAAGGAACATAAAGATGTCTAGCATTTATTTATAAAATTTTAGAGATGTGTAAGAGGATTAAAAATTAAATTGTGAAATTAAAAAGCTTTCGTCTTTGAACTACATAAATGACTCTTTCCCAATTATATTTGAAAAGTGTTAACATGAGTAAATGAAAAGGCTAAGATTATCTTTTTTATTAAGAAAAACTCCAACTTTAATTGACATCATCTGTAACATCAATTCATGCAATATTATAAATTCAAACCTGAATAATAACTAATAAAATCACATTAAAACTTTTTAACAAATTATACTTTAAACTCTTTTACACATGTGCAACACACCCACTTTCAAACAAGTAGAATTAAAAAAAAAAAAACTATAAACTCTCTTGATTTCAAAAAAAAAAAAAAAAAAAGATCGAACATAAATTTCTATTACGGGAAAAATAATCCAAATGCCTGCAAGATAAACAAAATTTAGTATTGGTGTAGTGTAAAGCAACACACACTTCGATGCTCAAGTTAGTCTCAGGTTTGTGAGTAACTTGACAGTAGAAAATAGTAGGACTTTTTGGGCGTACCTTCGATCAATGATTTTTATTTATATAGAATAGTAAAGTGTAATTATGATGTTTTTGTTGGGATTGGTGTCCTAATTCTCTCGGAGTCTCGTTGTTTATTATACACATTATTTGATGAATAAAATAATTATTATTTTATTCTGGCATTTACTCATATCCAATAAACAAAGCTCTATAGTTATCTTATGTAAACTTAAGCATGTATATGTGATATACAAGTGGATCATGCGTTAAGTGATAACCTAAATAGGTCTTCAATATAAGGATTAAGGTGGTATACCTGATCCTAGTGATACTACGGATACGACCTGCTTTGTAGAGGTTTGCAAGTGTTGTAAACTACTACATATGATAGATTCTGACCATTCATGTGGAGACGTGCGAGCGGGGGTGTCCTATACAAAGAGTTTGTATAAGACTGAACCATGAGATGACTAGACTCTGTATATAACGCCGTTGATACTAGAGACTTACATCTGACCTAAACGACCAAAAATGACACGACCTCAATCCTGAGTGTTTTGGGAACTCCTGCCTTTGAGGGCGATCCTTTGATTAGTATGGGTGAGAGTGGCCAGATTGCCAACTAAACATGCCTACCTTTTTGGGGACTTGTCTGATTTAGGAGTTGGGAACTTAATCCAAAAGATGGAATTCACTTATTTCCCGAAGCAGGGATAAGTATAGAGATTGCTCCTTTAAGGGCTGATTCTGGGGCTTGAAAATAGTGGCCCCAACTTTTCTTTGGAAGAGAAGACTTAGTCATAGTAGGACTATGACTTATGTTCATTAGGGAGATCAGTGGTACATAAGGAGTTAGATGTAACTATATGGGCATAACGGTTATTTGCCTAGCTGTACTTATGAGCGATCTGTGAAGGGTTGTCGCACTGCTGATTGGTTAAGATGGACACATAATATATCTGTTGTAAGTAGAGTTCAGCTGTCGGTCTTTAGTGGAGTACCTGGCAGTTAACGGATGGTGGATCCCGTGATTAAAGAGTTTAGTCGATTATTCACGTACGTTGGAGCTTCGAGCTACAAGTTCATAAGGTCCCCTTGGTAGCTCAATGGATTTAGTTAAGGATCAGTTCTTGGTGTTGATTTGAATGTTCAAATTGACAAGAGGTAATTCGATTATATATGATATGATCGGTATGATGTATGAGACACTAGGATCAATGTAAATGAGATTTACATTAAGTACCATGGAATAGAAAAAGAACTATGGTTTATATGTTTCATGAGATTAAATATTAAAACTATAGGTTATAAATATAGTATGATAAATTGGTTATCATTTATATTTATAATAATATTAATTATTGGATAGTTAAATCTTTTTCCAATAACCAATTGAGTGGGAGGTTATTGGTGGTTCATGGTAACCGTGAGATAAAAGGAAAATTGTTTTTCTAATTTTAGTAAGTTCGTGTTGTGATACGGCCCGCTCTGTAGAGGTTTGCATGTGTTATAAACTACTATTGATGGTAGATCCTGATCATTCATGTGGAGACGTGCGAGCGGGGGTGTCCTATACAAAGAGTTTGTATAAGACCAGACCACGAGATGACTAGACTCTGTATATAACACCATTGATACTAGAGACTTACATCTCACCTAAATGACCATAGA
>NW_028326298.1:0-29594 GCF_027475165.1 Benincasa hispida
GATACAATATGTAACTATAGATTATGTGTTATATGGGATATAACATATAGTTTATATACATATAATAAGGTTGTTATTATATGTATAATTATTATTAATTTAATTTAATTTAATTAATATTAATTAATTAAAGGGAGGGAGTTACAACTCCCTTCCCTTACTTTCTCTTAGCCAAATACGTGATGAGAGGCTTAGAGAAAAATGAAGGTGCTAATTCATCTTCCTCCATGAAACACTGAGAGAATAGTTCTCTCTGGAAAAAAGGAAAAGAGAAGAAAAATTCCTCTCCTCCCTTCCTCTTCTCCATCTTCTTCCCTCTTCCAAAACCCTAAGGTAGCCCACAACTCTTGTCATTCTCAATCCTTAAGGAGAATATAGGAGGCTCCGTTTGGTGGTATACCCTTTGGAGAAAAAGATTCATTCATGACTTGTTCGAAAGATTCTTGAAGAATAGTCTTCAAAGGTAAGGGTTTCTGAAACCCTAAGTTTTCCTTTATTATGCATGCTATAATTTATGTAAATGCATATCTTGTTATTGATTTACTGTAAAACTTAAATTCAATGAAAAATGAATTTGGGACGATTTTGCTTTCGCTCAAGGTTCTCTCCTCAGAGTTCCTTCACTACTAGCCTAATGCGTACAAGTGACATTGCATGCAAAATAGCATGTTCCCCTACAAATGTAGAAAGCTTAGCACTCATAAGTAATGGTCTTGCAATTCATTGCAAACGTTTTATAAATGATTCTGCAAAACCATTTTGTGTATGAACATGAGCTATAAGGTGTTCAACACTTATCCCAATTAACATACAATAATTATAAAAGACTTGGGATGTAAATTCACCAGCGTTATCAAGACGAATGATCTTAATCGTATAATCAGAAAATTGTGTTCTTAACTTAATTATTTGAGCAAATAATCTTGCAAATGCAAGATTTCGACTTGATAACAAGCATACATGTGACCTTCAGCTGAATGCATCTATTATTACCATAAAATATCTAAATAGTCCACTTGGTGAGTTAATAAGTCCACATATATCATCATGAATTCGTTCTAAAAATACAGGTAATTCAATTCCCACTTTAGCTAGTAATTTTCTAATAATTAATTTACCTTGAGAGCAAACATCACATGATAGTTCATTAGATTGAAGAGTCTTCTGACTCTTCAATGAGTGTCCATGTAACATCCCACACTTTTATTTATTTATTAATAATGTAAAACTTTTCCCTTTTCAGTAATTGTCCTTAGTTGAAGGACATGTTTGGAATTCTGAATTTAAAGTATAAATGCGAGGATTTAAATGTTGTCGTAGAATTTATTCAAAAAAAAATTCAATTTGGAAAAAAGGTTATGGCAGGAATTAATTATTTTTGGAAAAAGGAAAGGAATTAAATAGTATAAAGTGGGTTAAGGAAAAAAATCTAATTAAAGTTATACTATTTTCCTTTTATTATTATTATTGTTGTTGTTGTTGTTGTTATTATTATTATTATTTTATTACTTTTTAAAAGGCCCTCCCCCACCTTCTCCCTCACCACGCGAGCCCCCCCCCCCCGATTTCTTCTTCCTTGCCGCATGGCCGCTGCACCCAAGTCGTCGTGCGCCTCCAACCGGCCGCCGTTCGTCGACATCGAAGCGTCGCATGTCCGCTTTCAACCAGTTGCACCACTGCCACCAGTCGCCCAGCCGTCGACCTCCTTCCATCTGCGTTGCTCGCCGTTCGTGGGTTTCGGTCGACCAGATCCCGCCGGTCAGACCACGCCGCTCGCCGTCGCGCCTTCTTTCGCCGCACGAGCCGGACTGCTGCCGCTCCCGTTTTGGACCACCGCCCCTGTGCCGTTTTCGCCCAGGTCGGAGCCCAGCCACCGGATCTGCGTGTCCGCCGCCCTGCTGCCGCCCTCCGTTCGCCGTCCACCACCGCTGTCACCTTTGGGTTCACCGGATTTGGTAGTTTTAGGTAAGCCTTTTGTGAAGTTGGGTGGAAGTTTGGGCCCTATTAAGTTTGGAATGAAGGTTAACTTATTCGAATTGTTTTTTGCCTTAGTTTTGAATCGAGGAAACTTTTGGAGTGGCTGTCCAGCGGGTCGAGATCGTTCGACAAGAGTTTTGGTAAGGATTATAGTTCTTATTGTTGGTTTATGGGCACGCTCTGATTTCTAAGCTAGGTTTGACTTAACCTTATATCCTTAAGGTTCCAAGTTGTCGTCCTTTGGGGAGTTAAAATCTGTTGGAAGGAGATTTTGGAGTGGTTGTTAACCAAGTTCCTTGGGTAAGCTATTGGGTATTGTGGTTTTAAATTTGAGTTGTCGCAATTATTTTTTGGACTGAAACTTAATAGTTGAATTCATATGGTAGGGTCGTTTCTTCAAGCCGCAACCACCGTTTGATTGTTTGAGTTTATCTGTGGATTTTTGATTAAGGTAAGTAATCTTATCACTGGAACCGCCCACGGGCCAAGCTCTAGTTGTATGCTAGCATGATAAGTGTATGTTATGGTAACTGTTAGCATGTTTATTGACAGTATGACTTGAATTAAAGTATATTCTGGCACAAATTCTGATTTGTTTACATACATACCTAAGTGCTTGATCGTTAGTATGTGATAGTATGTGTTTTCATATGTCGATGTCTGATCTGCTAGCGTTGAGGCATACTTGTATGTTGTGGCTTTATGATATAAGTTATACATGGATGATGTATAATATGTTGTTAAGAATTATGGGTATGTGATGCAACCATGGTATGAAGGATTTTTATGTATGCTTTAGAATCGTACAATGTTGAATCTTAGCATGTTAAGATTGTGTGAATATCCTCATTGATTAGTTAGATGCTCATCAGTTTGTGTTTCCTTCGGGATTCACCAGTTTGTGTTTCCTTCGGGATTCACCAGTTGGTGTTTCCTTTGGGATAGTTTTGTGTTTCCTTCGGGATTCACCAGTTTTATGGGCATACTTAACTACAATAGGATAGGACTCAGTCTATTATATGTTACATATATTTATGTGCCATATGTGGGTATCTAGAGGACACAGATGCCTAGCCTGACCCTAGTGGTGGGGTTACTTACTGAGTATTTTATACTCATTCTTTCTTATATTGATGTTTCAGGTAAGGGTAGAGATGCACCGACGATGGTGCAGCGGAATTCATGATCGAGCCACTAGGACTAGTTTTTACGCTTCTGCATCATGAGATTTAGAGTTCTTTTCGTGTTTCCCTCAATGTTTAGTTTGATGCGTGAAACTTATTATTAATAATTGTTTTTCATATGCAGTATTAACCTTTATGATTTATGGGTACCCTAGTATTGTTTTTAACAATTGCATTTAATAAATGTCTTTTGAACTTCTCTTGTTTTTAATTAGCATTTATTTCAAATAACTGAGCGTCGTCTTAAATTCTTTGCATGCATTTATTTTAGTAACGACCTTACCTAGGTCCTAGGGGGGTCGGGTCATTACAGTGCATTTGAATTCTCAATAATTTTCTCATAATTATAGACCCTAGATGACCTAATCTGTCATGCCACATAACAAATATATCTGGATTCATTAACTTCAGGTTCATTGTTGCATATGTTTAAATTACTCGTATATAAGTATAATATAATTCGGAAGATAAAGTAGACAACTCTTCCAGTATACGTTTTTTATATGAGACATTAGATATGATATATAGATATTTCATATTATTCTTACTATCAGTCTCAGTATGATAACTATTGCAACGTATAAATTTAAAACTAAGTAGATTTCTCTTTGATTGACTAGAGAACAATGCATTGTCAATTGTAAATTTTATTCCTATAGGCAAAATGATATTTGCTTTTCCAAACCCCTTAGTTAGGTTTTCAAACCTGATATTGTATTGACTTTTGCTTCCAGCATTGTCAGTTTGAAAAAATATTTTCTACTTGTAAGTATTATGTAAGTAGTTGCACTATCTGCCAGATATATAACTTCTTTGCTCCTTTTTTTAATCACCCAATATATGAAAATGACCCATGTTTTTTCATCCAAAAAAAAATACAATAAAAAAAAAACACTTGAAATATACAAAAGTTAACATTTACTAAGAAAGAAAAAACATAAATATGGATTAAAAAAAAAAAACAACATTAAGTCTAGATATTTTCAAAGTCAAAAGAAACATTTGGTATTCCATCAATTGTGTCAATCTTCTCTTCAAGAGATTTATCCAAATTTGTCATATGGGATGGGTCAAATATGTCATTATCTTGGCATGCAAAATTTACTTCCAATTTTTTCTCTTTTTCCTTCAGGGAGGCTTCATAGAGATAGACTAAGTGTTTTGACGTACGATAGGTACGTGACCAATGTCCGGTCATTCTGCATCGGGAGCATTTATTTTTGACACTTTTATATTGTGGAACTTTTCTAATCATTTTGCATGGTTCTTTTGAAATTTGAATGATTAGAATGACCACCACGAAAATAATAATTATTTCTTCCTCTCCTACGGTCATGACCTCCACCACGACCATGACCTCAACCACGATTATTAACATTCACAACATTCATTTCAGGGAATGGGTTATTCCAGTTGGTCGAAATTCATGATTTTTCATCAATAACTCATTATTTTGTTCGGCCACGAAAAGACATAAAGTTAGTTCAAGAATATTGTTTAAAATCTTTTTCTCGATATTACTGCTGCAGGAGCATATTTGAGACAGGAAATGTAGAAAATGTCTTCTCTAACATATCAACTTCAGTAATTTTCTCTTCAAATAACAATAATTTCAAACTGATTTTAAATAATGTGGAGTTGTAATCACTTACAGATTTGGAATCTTGTAGCCTTAAGTGCATACAATCATAACGAGCTTTAGGAAGAATAACTGTTTTTCGATGATCATACATCTCTTTCAATTTTTTCCACAAGATACAAGGATCTTTTATTGTAAGATACTCAATTTTTAATTCTTCGTGAAGATGATGACCAAAGAAAATCATAGCTTTTTCTTTGTCATGATTGGATATCATATTGTCTTATTTAATTGTTTCCCTTAGTTCATAGCATCCAAGTGGATTTCAACATTAAACACTCATGACAAATAATTATTGTCATTAATATCAAGGGCGACAACTTTTAATTGTTTGAGATTTGTCATGACAGCACTATCATAAAATATTGTATTTATATTAAAAATTTAATAGATATTAAATATGCAAAATAACATTACATTTATTAATTATAATAAAGAGGAAAAACTGATCTACCTTTAGGACCAATCTTCCATGGAAGAAACGACGAGAGCTCGTGTTGATAACGTGTTATGAAATTGAAAAGCACAAAGAAAAACATGGATATAGAGAAATATAATATAATAAATAAATAAATAAAATATAAAATAAAATAAAATAACTAAAACAATGAAAATTGGATCATATGAAAAATTGAGTGAAATTTTGAAGTGGATTTCTCACCAATGTGTGTTATTTCAAGATCTACCAAATACTACTATTTATAAGCAAAGTGACAAGTAAGATGTGATAGCGGTTGAATAACACATGAGCAACATATGTGGTAATGGAAAAATGACATTTGACATTAGACACTAAGCATGGACATCTAACATCTATATTTATAATAAAATAAAATATTATAAGAAATAGTCATGAATTTTCTATTCTATTTTAAAAATACCCTTTAACCTTTCAAAAATATTCTTAAACATTAAAAAAAAAAGTTTAAAAATACTCTTACTCAAGTTTGGATGGAAAGTATAAGTCCTTTATTTCAAAAATACTATTTATTAATTATTTTTAAATAAAAAGGTTAAAAAATACTCTTACTGTCACTATATGGGCAGAAGATGTTAGTATATCAAACATTATTTTAAAAATATCTTTGAACTTTTAAGAGTTTCGATAATACTCTTAGCCTTAAAAAATAGTTTGAAAATGTTCTTAATGCTAGTATACTAGGTTAAAAGCATAAAATTTCACAAAAACCAAAATCAAAACCCCCTCCCCTCAAAACTCAACAAAACGTGAATTACTAAATACAAAAAGAAAGGAATATATGTTTGATCATGAGAAATCTTCTTAAGTGATCATAACAAATAAACTAATTTGAAGGACAAAAAAGGATCATCAAAGTCTTCCTCATTAAAAATTTGGTAATATATATGTTTTCTTTCTTTATCCTCCCTCTTGTCATCAAGATTATGACTCAAATTCTCATCGTGTTTATCTTTTTTGGTTCTAGACTCAAACAATCTATATTAACACACATACTCAACTAGCCGTATACAATATTGTTAAATATTTTAAGTCTTAAGATCTATGGGTGGTTTCATTATTCTCTTTCCTCAAAATTTAGTCCATCAAATACTCTAATTTCCCTTGGTCAATTGCTCCAATCCCACCAAAAATAGAAACCCTTGGAGAACGAAACTAATTGTGAGTAATGAACAAGAAGCGTTTTGCTATTTGTATATAACAAAAAAATGTTCAAGTTAAATTTAATTTTGGACTAAATTGTTTAATGTAAATGTTCATTATTGATTTTTTTTAAAGAAAATTTTAGGGTGTTTGAATTGAATTAAGAAAAAAAATGATTTAAAAAAACTCACTTTTATTTAAATATTTTTGATAAAAATTGATTAAAATACTTTTGAAAAGATATTTTGAATGATTGTCAAACACTTTTATTTCTTTCAAATGACTTATTTTTTAAATTAAACATTTGAAAATATAATCTAAACACGTCTTTAATCAACATCCACTTTATCACATTCATTAGCCCTAGAGATGGCAAAACTTTCCGTAGGATCGGGTTCCCGCTGGTCTCCTACCCGATCGAAGCGGGGAATCTGGTCAAATAGGGGATTTAAATTAGGTCCCTAGTTTGGGACGAGGAGGGGATCCCCGCCCCATCTCCGATCCCGAACCCGATCCCCGCCCCTGCCCGATTTTTTTAATTATTAAAATATATAATAATAATAATAATTAAAATTAGAAAAGAAAAACGAAAACAGTAGCTATAAAACTATTTTTAATTATAATTTTCTAATTTTAATTATTATTATTATATATATATATAAACTATTGTTTCAGTTAGTTTTTTTTAATGTTCTAATATAATAAATTTATAATAAAAAAAATTTAAAATACATTTTTTAATTGTTAATTTAAACATATCTAACCATCATACTAATTTATTATATAAAATTTACAATTTCAATATAAATACTAATTTTAGTTAATTTTAAATAATATATAAAATAATAAAATAGAAAGCGATGATTTTTTTTCGTGGGAACTGAATCTTTGACCTTGACCTCGATTCTTCAAAACGGGAAATGAGACGGAGATGAAGATTAAAAATTCCTATGAAAATGGAGATGGAGAGTGCATTTCCACTCCACTCCAATTTCGTTGTCATCCGTACTTAAAAACAGATCGTTTTTTTTTTCATTTTAATTTAACAATCTTTTAATAGGAAAGGGATCTTTGAAACCTATCTTAAAAAACTGATATTAAAATAATCCATTTTGACTAAAAAACGAATTTTCCCAAAATAATAAATGTTGAATACGAAAACAAAAGTGGTGGCCTACCTAACTGAAGCTTGGGGATTCGAAAGCACGTGCAACCCACGGATGGATGTGCACATCTATTCACACGTGTGAGCATCTCACATTCTCATTATCTGCTTCTGCCATTTGGCATACTCTAATTATTTTCTAATTCATTTACATTATTTTAAAACTTGGCTCATTTCTTGGTATATAATGCAATTTTAGTTATATATATCCTAAATACTTCGACCGTAATTGACCTGTAAAATTTAAATTCTTTAAACTTTTTTTATTCTATTGAAAAACTTTACCATATTTTTTGGGCATTTAAAAATTCTTTTGAAATTTTTTTGCTATAAAATTAAATACTTTCTATTTATAAGAATTTTTCTATTTTTTGTTATTTTATATTTTTAGCTCAACAATAATACGTGGATAAAAGAACTTAAACTTCATACTTCTTTATTATTGAACTAGTTTTATTAGTTAATGATAAGAATTAAAAATCAAATAAATTATATCTTTGTTCAATTGAACTATGTTGTTCAATAACATTTAATGTCAATAACTTTATGTTTAGGAGTTCAATGTAGGTTCATGAATTTACATCATAAGACCATATTCATATCCATTGAAGAAATGGTAAAGTGGAAAATGATGATTATTTCCTTTTTATATTATATTAAAAAAGAAATTCTGTCGCTTTAAACATGGGTAGTATTCTTTTTTTCCCTTAAATTTTGATGACTTCAATTCATTGACTATTCTATCCATTTGATCATTATAATCTATTTTTTAGACCTCAAGGAACCGTTAGGATTGTAGATATTATTTTATAGAAATAGATATTAAATGTTTGAGTTTTAAATGTGTGAGATAATTAAGGTTTGTGTTTGAATATGGAGGATAATTAATACCTAGAAGTTAAACGAATGTGCTTGTATATAAAACAAGTAACATAGTTATAATTAAGTTTAACTATTTAATATATTGTTATATTGATTAATTATTTAATGAATTAAAATATCATCAAATGAATATTTTTATATTAAACATTATTTAAATAATTTTATTTAATTAATAAAAATAATTAAATAAATATAAATTAATAAAATTTTATATTAAATAGTTAAGATGGTTATCAATGATAAATATATTAGTTGAAATTTATTAAGTCTAATTAAACTTAAAAGTAATAGCTAATTCATACTAATTTATTAATTGACTAGACTCTATCCATCTCTCACGCATAAAAATCCCAGGAGTATGAAGGGTGTTAAAAAAAACCTGTCTTATGGATTTTAAAGTTCGTCAGATAATAATATCCTGAATTTTAAAAATTAAAATTCTGTGAAAAAATCTCATAACAATATGTATGAAACAAACATGCCCTACGAGTTTTATAACTAATCATATAGATTTCAAAGGCCAAAATTAAGATGCCCAAATTTAGTTTCAAATCTCGAATGATGATTAATTAAGGAATATGTTACATAAATATATTATTAGATATACAAATAACAATTATGAACAAATATCAATTCGAGCATTACTTAGTGAATGAGGTATCAATCATCATTTTAAAAATCTAATAAAAATAATAATAATGATTATTTGTATCTACTTTTCAAGAAAATATACAATGGTGCATCTTATGCTCTATACTCATCTTTGCACATCTTACTTCAACCATAGCTTGACAGATAACAAAATTTTCTTACTTTTTATTTAAAATACTTTTTTATATAATTAGAGTGAGATGCATAACGATGGATACATCTTGAAATATACCCGAGGATTACTCTTTCTCAATAATCTATTGCATGTCCCACGAACCATCTTGTAAATTTGAAGAAAGTTTATTCGTGCTAGAAGCTATAAGATCCCTCATTCAATAGTTGTTAAGAGTAAATTATCAATTAAGTTGTTGTTATTTACCGCTTTAATGATATGTATTTGATTATTTTAAGCTATAAGATCGCTCATTCTATAGTCAATGTCTAACTACTAGCTTTTGTTCTTCTTTTGCATGTAATGACCTGCATACTCTTTGGTTGAGGAGGATGTTGTCTTTTTCTTCTATCTTTGTATCCCATGTAGAATGCTGTTCATATTTGCATATTAACATTGATACTTCTTTGCTGTCTAGGTTCTTCATTGGCAAGAGGAGCAAATCAAAGAATTCTCATGCCTTCAAGCATAGCCAACAGATCTCCATCATTTACCCTTGCATCTAACTCTGTTTGCACCTACATAAGATATGAGAGTTTGATTTTTGACCTCCTCCTTTCCTAGAAAACTGGAAACAATAATATTAGTTTTGAGAAGATAATGTGATGCACTATAAAAACTCTTATACATACGATAGCTCAAAATCATATAAAAAACCCTCCTTATATGAGGGAAAATGTGACGTCCATGTTTAGAACGAATATATGAATGAATTGAGATCACATATGAGTAAGAGAGATTATGATGATATGAAAGCATTGTTAAGAAACGCTTAAAAGAATTGATAGTTACTATCTATATCAACAACGTGCACGTTCCTTCTCCACGACTCGATCATAAAAATTCCAAACTTAAGTGTTATTAGCTTAGAGCAATTATATGTTGGATGGGTTCTTGGAAATTTTCCTATGAAGTATGTAAGTGAGGACAAAGCATGTTGAAAGGACTCATATGTTGGTCTATAGGTGTTACAAAAAACCCTATTGACACCAGGTTGGTGTCAGTCATGTGGACACCGAAAGGTTATCTTCAAATTTCTTCCTCTTATAACCATTTCAAACTGGTTGTTCTTTTTCAAAATCTTTACATTAAGGTTTCTTTTCCAAAAGAATATCATCAGAAGATCATGATTGTGATTTCTTTTGTATAAGTCGATGGGCCAAACATGCTAATGAACGATAAATCACTCTCTTTCTAAACTATGACAATATCATATTATTTCATAGAAGTGCATACAATTTTATCTTATACATAAAATGGACCCATAATTAGATGCAACATCAAAGATACATCAATATAGGTTGGTTAACATAAAACGGCAAGGTTGCACACATAACAAATCCCAGCTGATCCTTGTAGGAAGAGAGAGGCTCATCAATTGGTTTCTTAGGTGTAATATCCTTCACCATTTCCTGATAGGCCTTCCTCTCTGCTACATCTGCAAGCTTCTTCAGTCTAACTCTGTATACACATATCAATAAGTTAACTCAGTCAACATTTTGGTATTAAATACTCAATCGGCTTACGTGCATCTCGACTAATCTCACAAGATAATCCACTTAACTATACAACATTTTGGTATTGAGGAAACTCGTAGGATATTAAATCCTAGGTAGGTGGGTACAAGAAAAGTGACTAAAAGACTCGAATAATTTATATAATTTGTGTGCTCTGTGTTTAGTTCAAATCCATGTCAAGGTTCTTGGAGTTAATGTACCACTAGTTTGAGCATTCATGAACACATCAGCATATAACCAAACATTGAACTCATATTTCATCTCACTTCTCTCTTCAAGCTAAAGATCTTCCAATAAGATAACTTCTTTTGAACATTGATTATACCCCAATGTTTAGACATTTCCAAGAATCCCTTCATTAATTTGGATTTCCTTCCTCCACTTTTATCATGAAATCATCACTCCGCCAGCTAAAACCATCTGAGCAGAATTTGCCAATACATAAACTTCGTATAGAACTAAATGAATAAGATCCAAAAATTAAAGTATACACACCTTCTCCCTCGGTTTAGGGGTTGTAAAGAGAAACTCCGATCCAGCCAAAAGACAGAGCAAGTCCGACCGGGTGAACGATTCGGTAGGAAACCAGATAGCTCTTAGCTCGGCTTATACGGAATGTTGGCTCGTGAAGAGAGACTTGAAGCAAGCTGCCGGAGTTCATCGAAAATTCACGTGTCTATGGACGCAGAGACCATATATGAGCGAATTGCTTCTATGTTAGATAGAAGAAGACCAGACGGATGTGTCCGGTCGTTGATCATCGTAGAAAAGGGCTTTGAGGTTCAAGAACAATGATTTGGTGGGTAATTGCTGGCGCAATTGCAGCAGCAGCGAGGAAGACAGGGAGAGTAGAAAGAAAGGGGCGATGTCGGTAGAGGCGTGGGATTGTGGCGGAGAGAGTACCGACGGGTGGTGGCCGGAGTATCCACACTTATAAAATGGTTGAATCGTAAAAAAATAGTTCGAACTGTACAAGCATGATGACAGTTGAGTTACGCTCCGGTTGACAAATACTAACATTTTACTTAATCACATTCACTTATATTGACTACTTTCTCTATCCTCACTCACACTTCTTGATATTTTCATACTTCTATTTCTTTTTCTCCTCGTCAAACACGAGAAGTAGAGCAAATTTCCTCGTTCCTCCTAGCCTCGTGCTCTTGATAAACAGTCGGAAGGTGGCTAAAAGTACAAACGTGAGAGTTTGTTGGAGCGAGGATGATAATAGAATGAAATACTAGTGTGAGCATCGTCGAAACGGAGGATGAACAAGGCCACAAGTACAAACAAGAGAGGAAGAGAGGAAGGAAGAAGTGAGAGAGAGGGAAGGAAGAATGCATCGTGAGCTTGAGAGGGAGAAAGGAGTGAATGAGATGGATGGAGAAAGTAATTAGGACATTTTAAGTGGTATGTGACATAAGTGGTATGTGGCATTTACTGTGTTCCAAATTCGAATAACTCGATATTAATACAATGCAGATTGAGTCATTCGTACAAAAAAAAAAAAAAAAAAAAAACTCTCAAAACAACTCTCATAAGTTTTTGCAATTAAAATTCATGGACAGAAACTTGTATTATTCAAGTGAATTAAACACAAACGATGCATTTGTTAACCATACCTATTATTTTCTTCTTCCATTCAAATTTCAACCTCATGCCTCTGATTTTGATTTTCTTCATCATTTTGTGTGAAATCTCTCAAGGATGACTTGATGAATACAATTGATTCTCTTAAAAATGATTTATATTTTTCATTTGGATGGTTCATTACTGTAAAAAAATAAAAAATTTAAATGATTTATATTTTTCATTTGGATGGTTCATTACTGTAAAAAAATAAAAAATTTCTTTTGAGAGTTTAGACCATATCATATATATCTAACTCCACTTCCAACAACCATTACTGATGACCACTTCTATTACCTTCATCACTAATTACATGTAACATCTATTATATATATATATAAATGTCATAATCCAAAAATGTTAATTATGCAAATATTATTGTAGCTCTAATTGATATGTCATTGTCATCTTGATGTCTAAAGTTCAAATCTCCTTGTATTCTCGTAAATATTATGGTGGTTAAATTGAAATTTTATAAGGCTAAATTATAAAATGTACCCTTAAACTTTGAACTTTGTGTCAAAAACACCTCTAAACTTTCAAAAGTTTCAAAAATATCCTTAAACTTTAAAAAAGAATTCAAAAATACTTTTAACATTAGTTTTAGATAGAAACTGTTAGTGTTTGTTTCAAAAATACCCCTAAATTTTCTAAAGTATAAAAAAATATCCTTAATTTTTTTTTTTAAAAAAGTTCAACAATACCATTACTATTAATATACGAAAATAGTCAATACCTCATTACAAAAATGGCTCTAAAATTTCAAAAAAGAAAGTATTAAAATGCTGCTATCGTTTTTTAATGCAATAAGAGGTCAGGGGATTTGAACCTTGGTTGCTAACTATTGAGCTATAAGTGTTTAGGTGATCCTACCGTTAGTATATTAATTAGTTTTGAAGTTTTCTCAATTAAAAAAGAATCAATTTTAAAGCAAATTATATAGATATTCTCATTTTTTTTTTATATAGATACTCTAATTTTTTTCCTATTTGTCCAATTATTACACTAATTTTCTCGAAAACCAAAATAAAAACCAAAACTTTAAGTCAAAACATAAAATCCCACAAAATCTCATAAAATTAAAAAAAAAAAAATCTCCCTTGAAAACATTACAAAATGATAAATAGCCATTTTTTTTTCAAAAATGTATTTTCCTAGAACACATAATCAATTATTAACGTACAACTTGTTAAAACATTTAAGTCTTTAGATTCCTTGGTACTTCCAATATTTTTTTTTTCTCGTTATAGTCTATAGTCTATATATCCTAACTAAAGTGCACAATTTTATTTATTTATTTATAGATAAATTCAAATAATTAATAAAGAGAGTAAGAGAGCATTGAAGAAGAGAGGGGAGAAAAAGGAGAAAACATAGAAAAGTAAGAGGATATTAACCGTTCTTATTTATATAGTGACCATAAGGGTAGTTTTTAATCTTTTTTTTTTAAGTTTAGGAGTATTTTTGAAAATTTTCAAAATTCGAAGGTATTTTTGACACAAAACACAAATTATTTACCTCCAAAACTTACGACTATGATACTTTAAAATTTTTGAAAGTTTAACGATATTTTAGATACAAAGTACAAAGGTTAGAGTATATAGTATAATTTAGCCATTTTATAAATATAAATAAACACATATATAAATGGCCCCAAGAAATGAAATATTTTACGAAGGGACCCCAAAAGAATTATTATCTCGGCCTCCCGAAATTGCTTGCTCCCGCCTCTGGCTTTCTGAGTCGACCGCACGACGCTCGCTCCGCTGCAGTTCTCATCTTCTTTCTCGGCAGTTAGCAACTCAACGATTTACCAGAGTAATTCAACTCTTTCTCTGTTATTTTCATTTACATTTCTCCACTTGAGTCCATGGATTTTGATTGCATAATTTTGTTGAAATCATCCAGATCTACCGAGCTTAACCTTGTAATTTCCCTTCAGAATTCAGTGACAACCCCTAAGAATTCTGTTTGTTGGGTTCCTTTTTACGAATAATTTCCCCCTTTTCTATAGCTTCTAAGACACGATTTCCCAATTGGTGACACCGTCTATTGTTTAGCAACGCCGCTTGGAATTGACCATTCCCGATCATTTCAATTTTGGCCCTATTTGGATTGTACAAGCTAAGGGTTATTGAATTTGGCTTTCAGAGGGTTTTTGGAGTTATTAGATCCTGTTCGTAATATCCCATTTTGATAAACATGTTGAAATAAATTGTACGTGACTTTTTGTATCCTTTCGATTCCATGAGTTACAATATTTCATGATTGGTTGAAAAAGGATATGACTATTAGAATCAACATGAATTAGTCCATAAATATGTTTTTTCTCGAATTAGATTTTCACTTTTCCATTAGCTCATTTGTCCCATCAAACTTTTCTCACATTTAAAATTCATTGAAGTTCGGTTATCAAGACAATAGAGTTTGTTAGATCTTGTGAACGAGGCATTGCTTCCATAGAAGAGGTAATCTATTCTATCCTGAGAGATAATTACTCCTTACAACTTAGCATTGTAGTGAGTAAAATTGTCTTTAGGAGACAATGTAAATTCGCTGAGCTTAGATATTCTCTTATATACGAGGTTTTCTATTTTCTAGTTTTATATGATAGTTTTTATAATAACGAAACATAGCATAATGTGGTTAGTATGGGTCGTAATAACCGCAATGGCTAACTTAGTTACATAGTATGCTAACTATCCTGGGAATAACTTAACCTACTTAAGACATCATATTTTCGATCAAAAACTCATTAGTTCAAATCTCCAAATCCAGCTAGCTCAACTTTCACATGTTGTTGTACCCACAAAGAGAGCTTGGCGTTCTGAAGGATTAATCTGATGAAACCTGAAGTTCTACATTAGTTTGATGGCTCTTAATTCTGGAGTAGATCCGTTCTGGTTATACCACCTAGAGTGCCTCCTCCAAACATGATTCATGTCATTATATAGTAAAACGTGTAGGGAGTTTGGTGCTGGGTTGATTGGATTTTTCTTTGAAAGTACCATCATTTCTTTTGTATGGGGAACTCTAGCACTATGTTTTCTGCTGCTGAAAAACTGAGTGCTTATTGTGATATGCATGTGATGATATTTGTGGTGGTTCTTACACTCCTGAAATCCACCCACTTAATTATCATATGAACGGAATGAAATGGAAACAAAGAACAACCCTTTAACCACCTCAATAGGAGTCACCGAACAACTATCTTGAAGAACAAGAATCCCACTAGAAGCCCACTCAAACTCAAGGCCCGCCCACCCATCCTTTCTTTTACCCCAAAGACTCCTCACTAATTGATGACAATAATATTGGCGATTGGTTTCCACAAGAATGGCAATATTTGGGTTCTCTTGGGTAACTTCCTGCTTAACTAGACTACCCTTCCCTGCACGAAACCACTTTCATCATAAAATCAACTTTGGTGGAAGCTTCCTTCCCTTTGTACCTAACCATACACTCCAGCTTTCTGAGTTCCCTAACCAACTTCTTACTTCCCTCTCCTTTCTTAGAAGTTTTACCTCAGTGGAGACAGGAAATTCTCTATCAATCCCTTTCTCCACCCCGAGAGTCATTTTCCAATAACACCCTCATTAAAGGGGAGACCCAGAAACCTTAGAGTTCGAAAAGGAAAAAGGATCTCCCAAAACCACCCCATACAGATGACCTCCCCTCCAAGCCCAATACCTGAGGCAATGGGGACACAGGAGAAAATGCCAAAACTCTCTCCCAATGAATAAAAAGTCAGATGGGGCAAGGCACTATAAAAAACTGAGAAGGAGTTCAAAAGCATATGGGCAATCGAATTAGGGACAAAACTCAACTAACCATCCCCTGACGACAAGGCAAAGGAAAAAGACAAAGGGCCTCTGATTTCTCAATTGCTTACTCAATTAGCAATTGAGAAAGGGCTCCGAACTCGAGCAATTTTGTGAGTTGTCCTTTCTTTGCATCATCATGAATCATTTTTAGCACTTCAAAAGAGGTACAACCAAGCTTGTCTTTTACGTGTTAATATTGACCAATGTGTCAATGAAATGCTGATAGGCTCAAGATTCTTACACTTTATTTGCAGTAATGATTCTAGAAGTAGTCGTATGGATACTTGTTTTCAACTGTCTAGTTCCTAGAGCATATTCAGAGTGGAGAGTGCCAAGGAAACAACGTTGCACATTGTAGAGGTGTAAAAGAAAAGGGAAAAAAAGGAAAAAACTTCTACTCAATTTGATGAGGAAAAGAATAAAAACTAAGTTGAGATCATTTTTGTTGATATTATGTTAGTGTTGGTGTTGCCAAGAAACTAAGCACATTCCATATGTTACTTCAATTTGTTATATTGGGCTTAGTGTAATTTCTGCAGAGTGGCAAGATTTTTGAAATGTTAGAAATCTGCTAGTTTTGCCAGGAATTCTTAATTTTTCTTTCTTTCTTTTTTTTTTTTTTTTTTTTTTTTTTTTTTTTTAAGAAACAATTTCATTGATTAAATGAAATATCCAAAGTTATCCAAAGGTACATGTGGACCCCAATTCTTAATTTTTCTTTTATTTGTTAATATTATCATTCTCAATTTGAACTCACAGATGTTTGAAGAATTGTTAATATTTAACTTGATTGTTTTACAGATGTTTGACGATCAAGATCTTGGCTTCTTTGCAAATTTTCTTGGGATCTTTATATTTATATTGGTAATAGCATTTCACTATGTGATGGCCGATCCAAAATATGAAGGCAACTAAATCATTTCCCCGAATTTTCTTCACCATGGAGACAGCTTCCGAAAATGAGTATAACTTGATGGACTTTACACAAACACCATTTTGGATCGCCGTTGTTGGTTTGCATTATCTACTCTTCCTTTTGCTATACTTTCACTAGATCAAAATGTTACTGTTTTTCATAGTATAGATGTTAATATTGCTCGACGGTGATGACATTGTTATCTTCACAAATGAAGCCTTATTTCATGCTGCTGCCAGATATTTTAGTGTTTTTATAATAATAACTCTAAGTTAGTACTCTTTCTTTTTGTTGCTTACCGATGTTTGTTTATTTGCCTTTAAAACTTAGATAACTTTGAAAAGGATCTATTAGGTCCTTGATTTATTATTTATTTATTTAAATTTTGTGTTTATAAGTTCTTGAAATTTAAAAAGTATATAATAGGTCTTTAAACTTTTACTTTTCTATCCAATAGATCCTTGGACTTTTATTTTTTTTGTGCCTAATAAATTCTTGATTTATCCACTAATTTTTCAAAATTATGGATTTATTAGCCACGAAATTGAAATTTAGAGTTACTAGCCAATAAATTATTTAGCTGTAGATTTTTTTAAGTATATTAGTTATTTGGGACTAGTAGACATAAAACTGTAAGTTCAGAGATCTATTAAACATTTTTAAAGTTCGATCATGTTGGATATAAAATTGAGATCTAAGAAACTTATTAGACACTTTTGAAAGTTTATGAATTGAGTAGACATAAATCTCAAAAGTTTAAATTTGTAACTTATCCTAATTAAAAAAAAATATTTGAGGATTATAATAGTTAGTGGAACTAATTTTCTCTAATTCAAGTGTGAAACATTTCTCAAATTTTTAAAATAGAAGGTGTGATTCTTATTTTTTCCGTGAACTTTATTATTTGCCAAAGCAACATCTTGGTGATAATTGACATGGATACTTTCTTTTGACTTTGAAGTTTCTATCTCTCATCTTGCATTTTTTATTCGAAAAGAAAATTGAGAAAAAATGCCCTTTTAGTCTTGAGGTTTGGTTTAAGTTGCATTTGGATCTCCGAGTTCTTAACAAATTTACTTTGAGATTTGCTTTTTGTAACACTCTTAGTCCCTCCATTAGGTTTTTTTGTAACAACCCATTTTTAATTTAAAAAATATATATTTTTAATAATAACAATAATAATAATTCAATATAAGTTCTTGAGTTAACCAAAAAAAAACAAAAAAAAATGATGGAAGGACCAACAGTGCTACTAATACCAAATTTCAGGAGTTTGAAAACTGGTAACCCAAATAGCATCTAAACCAAACTTATTTTTTAAGAAAAAATATGATCCTACAAATTTTGTGTGATCCAAGGAAAATGACATTGGCCATTCAAGGGGAAACAGTTACAAACGGAGATATTTTTAGAAAGGCATGTGGGATTGTAGTTTTTTTTAATTCTCATTGGTTGCTTTAAGTTGGTACTAAGCTTTTATGTCTTAGTTTTCATTTTTATTGGCTTAAAATTGGCTATAACTCAGCATGCACAAAACCCATGTGTGTTTCAATTTTATGAGTACTCTTTTTTTTTCCTTAACTATTCTATAAAAAGGTGTTCTAACATTTTAGAGATGTTTGGTTCACCAACATGAGTTGAGTTGGTATAATATATCAATTCATTGTTTGGTCCATCAACTTTAAATGTTGGTGGAGTTGAGTTGGTATAATTTACCAACTCACCCCAACTCACCCCAATTCTCCCTTTTTCACATGTTTTCAGTGGCTCTACCCATCGGTCATTGTGAGAACTAACTTCGGGCTTCGACAACCACCTCCGATGAAAATTATGGCGACGAAATCTAGACTCCGACAACCACATCTAATGAAAGCTCCGATGACTAACTCCAAGCTCCGACAACCTTCACGCGACCAACTCCGACAACCACCTTGGTGACCCAACTCTGACGATCACCTTCATGCTACCAACTCCAACGACCAATTGGCGCCGACGACAAACTCTGATGACCAACTTGTTGGTTTTTATGTACTAAAACTCGCAGTTTATAAAATGATAAACATTTTCTATAATCAATATACTTATTATTGATTTCATAAATTGTATAAAAATCTAAATTCAATAAACTAAAACCAATGACTATTGTATGAGTATTTGAACTTTATGTGGAGACATAAAAGTGGATCAGGTTCGAGTAAATAGTCAAAATGATCTATGCTACATGAATAAGGTTGGGTACCTTATTCTGGTAACACCATTGGATGCGACCTACTCTGTAGTTGTTACAAAGAGTTATAAAGTGCCACATACGATGTGATACTAATTCGTACATGTTATGATATGAGGAGTGGAGGCGTCCTATGCAATGAGTTTACATAAGATCCACCAAGAAATAAGTCATTCTTACTTTATAACATTGTTTACTATTTAAAACTGAATATTTCACCTAGATGACCTAGGTAACTAGATCTTAATCCTGAACTAACTATGAACTTTTGTTTATTTAGGATTGCCCTTAGATTTGCATAGGTGAGGGTTGACTCAACAACGTCGGCTCAATAAGACTCCCATTTCAGGGGTAAGACCGGATAGATAGTTGGGGACATAGGGTGCAAGACGGAGTTCACGCCTACCCAATTTAGGAATAAGAGAAATGTTGTTCTCTCAAGTACTGAATCCAGGTCTTGAATAAGAGGCCCCACCCTCTCACTAGGTTGAGAGAGTTTGGTTTAGTGATTGGATCACAAACCAGTTGTTCATTAGAGGATCAGTAGGGACTTAGGAATAAAACGTAATCTCGGGGGTAAAACAGATATTTGATCCAGTCGTTATTACGAACAATTCGTGAAGGGTTGACTTGCTGATTATGGTTAAATCATGTGGACATAATATATCTATCGTGAAGAGAGTGCAACTATGAGCTTTAATGGAGTGACCCATTAGTTAACGAATGAGGATTAATCTGGTCTAATGAGTTTAGCCAATTAATCTCGGATCGTTGGAGCCCATGATCTGTAGTTCCGCGAGGTCCCCCTACTAGCTCGTAACAGACTAGCTCTAGAATATTGTGATAAGTTAATTTGAAAAATTAATTTCATATTTGATATTAAATTAATTAAGTTTTATTTAAATAATTAATTTATGAAATTAATTAAAATTTTCATTTTTTAAAATCAAAATAGTTTTTTTTATTTTAAAATCAAATTTATGATAAAATTGAAAAGGAGAAAAAAAAAACAAAACACTTAAATGGAAAATGTTGATTTTCCATTATTCATTTCATCACTAGCTCACACAAGAATGCATTCACTTTGCCTTGTCTTCTCCAAGCATGAGCTGCAACTCATGCAAGTCTTTCCTTTGCATGTTGATCTGCAATATAATGAAGGGATTGGAGTGAAAATCGGGCATGCAATCTATAGAGAATTTGAAAGAAAATTCGATTTGAGGAAAAAGTTATTCAACAAAATTACTACAGTGAGCATTTCTTCTTCATCCATTGATTCAAGCTTGTTTTGAGTCACACAACTCAATCTAGAGCACCAAGAGAATAGCGGGGAAGATCTTGAGGTGGTTTGCAACAAGATTTGGAGAAGATAATAGCTGGAGAAGGAGTTTTGAAGAAATTCTACAAGAGATATGTCTTGAAACTCATTTGTTTTTCTGCAAGAGCATGTTTTATATTTTGCCAAAAGTAGTGAATTTAAGTGCTTAGATGATTCTTGTGCTTCCGCCGTTGCTGATACAATCCTACAATTGGTATCAGAGCATCATATAAGAATTCAATTCGGTTTAATTTTGATTTGGTGGGTATTTTATATTAGAAATATGAAACTGATGCACTGATATGGTTTTCTGAGTTTTGGCATTTTAATTCTCTTTAATTTCTCATTTAAATTTGTAATTGGCTCTTGTTTGATAAGCTTTTATATGTTAGCAAGAGTCTGTAATTTATTTGAAGTCATTAGAGTCAAAATTAAGATGTAATTGAAGAAACAAGTGAAAGAGGCCAAGTTGTTGTTCCAGTTTTCAGCTTCTGCTCAAAATCGTTGTTGAGGTTTCAGTTGCTAAACGATCATCTAGTTCCAGACGTTACACGATGTGAAGAAAAGCTAGACGATCGTATAGCAATGGGCGCTAGTTGTTGTGATGTTGAATGCTAGACGATCATGTACCTACAGGAGCTAAATGATATGTTCAACTTGCTATACGATAGTACTAAGCGATCGTTTAACTTTAGTGTGGGAACTAAGCGATACGTTGAATTTACTATACGATGGTACTACACGATTGTTTAGCTACAATGCGCGCTAAGCGATGCGATAAAGTGATATGCGATAGCGCTAAGCAATCGTTTAGATGCGGAGCTAAGCGATCGTGCAGACGAAATGCTAAGCGACGCGATAATGTTCTATACGATGGAGCTAAGCAATCGTTTAGCTACGACAGATACTAAATGATGACATGAAGCGCTAGACGATGGTGTTAAGTAATCGTTTAGTTCTATACGATAGAACTAAGCGATAGTTAAGCGATGGAGTTGAGCGATCGTGTAGTTCTATATGATAGAGCTAAACGATCGTGTAGCTTTGGCAGACACTAAGCGATCGTGTAGTTTTATGCGATAAAGCTAAACAATCGTTTAGTTGAGGCAAACACTAAGTGATCGTGTACCCCTTTCACAACATAAGACGATGGAGCTAGACGATTACCTTTAGCTCTACACGATTGACCTTTACAAGACTTTGAGGTTGGACCGAGAGCAGTCGGTTCGACCGATTTTCTCAAGGTCTAATCCGGTTTAGCCTCAAAGTGTTTTTGCCTGGTTCGGTTTAGACTTTGATGGTCCGGTTCAAGATACTTGGATTCGGTTTGGAGCGGTTCGAGCGGTTCAAAGGTAGTTTTGAAGCTGATTGTAATAGTTAGCCTTCTATGTTTTTGCCAAAACTAAAGCTATATTAGTCCGTGTTTAATTATTTATTCATTTGATGCATGTTATAATTAAATAAATCTTGTATGTGCATATAGTATGTCATTTAGATTTAAAATCCCATCATAGGAAGCATGTTACATGTATTGAAAGTATGTTATAATTGTTACAATATATAATATGCATGTTAGGGTTTCTTGTATTTAATATAAATGTTATATTAAATGTTGAATGCCTCGTGTATGTTATGGATGTTTAGCATGTCTAAAGTTCTATAAGTTGTTATAAAATTGGGTTAGACATTTAAAATCCATAATCAACAGCTGCATGCTCACGTAGGTTGGCCACTGTTTTAATGGTTAAAACTTATAAAACCTAGATTACAAACTCTTTCGGTATATAATCCTATCTAAGGCTGGGGGTACTTAAGTTGACGGTTTATAGAACACCTCCTACCTAGGGATTATGGTTGAATTATTGAGCGTTGGTAATCGGTTTTAAGAGCATACGTAAATGATGTGAGGTAATAAAATGGTTTATCACCTAAAAATTGTAGGTTAAAATCCAATCATAAGAGTTATACTTGGATAAACTACATAGAATTATGGTTTTTTTATTAGTCGAAAAGAGCCTAAATATAAATCTACTAAATATAACATTTCAGTGGCAGTTTAATAACTTCTATATGATAGAGTTATTAGAAAACTTCAATAGGAGATTAATAACATATACGATACGTTATTTTTGAAGGAAATCGAAATCACAATTTCCATGAGCAGCAAAAGCAAGACTATTCCAAATTACAATCATGAATCAACAAATCATTTACAGTCGACTTGCAAAAAAACGGTTATGCGATTATACAGAAAAATTACACCATGAATAAATACAAATGCATAGAAAGCAAACCCTACGCACATCGGCAGAAACGTCTCCACGCTCCGATGCGCGATCGCTCGAACAATCAGCAATCACGAATGCTCGATCTACACGACCGCAACACAACAACAACACAACATGAACACTTCGCGCTCGTCCTCAACAATCTCCTCGGTCGCGAACTCCTCCGCAACACGAACGAACATCGCGCTCGTCCTTAGCGACGCGAACGACCTCCACAGCACCACGAACGGCCTCCAGCAAACTTCGATGATGTCAAGTTGAGTCTGACACCACCAACAAAGCGACCTTGGTATTCTCGGTGTGAGAATCCAAAGGGTGGGCTCTATTCGGACTTGGTATGAGGCAGACGAACGGAGGAAACAACGATCGAGTACACGACTGGATAAGTGGGAGTTGAGACCTATCATATAGGTCGATGCCCAATCGTTTAGACAAAACTATGCGATCGTCTAGCAAAAACTATGCGATCGTTTAGCCTATCGTTTAGCTCAGTTTGTCACGTACAGACTCTACATGATCGTTTACCTTGGGCCAACGATCGTCTAGCAAAGTTATGCAATCGTTTAGTAAATACTGCAAGATCATTTAGCTCGCACCTGCACGATCGTTTAGCTCGCCAAGCTGTCGTTTAGTAAATCCGTATTTACTTGAGGACTTACGTGAATTTATTTTCGCGGAGAGAAAACTCAAAAATTCTTTTCAACCTTTTGTAAAAACCTTCTTTTCAAAATAGGAAACCACTTTCCTTTTAAACTCACGGTTACCATGATCCAATAATCACCCACTACTTTGGTTATTTAAAAGAAAAAGTATTAATTATCTAATAATTAATATTATTATAAACATAAATGATAACCAACTTATCATACTATATTTATAACCTATAATTTTAATATTTCATCTCATGAAACATATAAACCATAGTTCTTTTTCTATTCCATGGTACTTAATATAAATCTCATTTACATCAATCCTCCACTAGATGAATCTTATACATCATACTGATTATATCATATATAATCAAAATACCTTTTGTCAATTTGAACATTTCAAATCAACACCAAGAACTAATCCTCAACAAGATCCAAGCTACCAAGGGGACCTCATGGACCTGTAGATCCGAAGCTCTAATGGTACGTGAATAATTGACTAAACTCTTTAGTCACGGGATCCACCATCCGTTAACTGCCAGGCACTCCACTAAAGACCGACAGCTGAACTCTTCTCACTACAGATATATTATGTGTCCATCTTAACCAATCAGCAGTGCGACAACCTTGCACAGATCGCTCGTAAGTACAGCTGGGCCAATAACCGTTATGCCCTTTTAGTTACATCTTTCTCTTTAAGTACCACTGATCCCTCTAATGAACATAAGTCATAGTCCTACTATGACTGAGTCTTCTCTTCCAAAGAGAAGCCATGACCACTATGTTCAAGCCTCGGAATCAACCCTTAAGGGAGCAATCTCTTTACTTATCCCTACTTCAGGAAAGGAGTGAATTCCATCTTATGGATTGAATTCTCAGCTCCCAGATCAGACAAGTTCCCAAAAAGGTAGGCATGTTGAGTTGACAATCTGATCATTCACCCCCATACTAATTAAAGGACCACCCTTAAAGGCAGGAGTTCACAAAACACTCAGGATTGAGGTCGTGTCATCTATGGTCGTTTAGGTGAGATGCAAGTCTCTAGTATCAACGACGTTATATACAGAGTCTAGTCATCTCGTGGTCCAAATCTTATACAAACTCTTTGTATAGGACACTCCCGCTCCATGTCTCCACATGAATGGTTAGGATCTACCATCTGTAGTAGTTTTACAACACTTATAAACCTCTACAAAGCGAGCCGTATCCGTAGTGTCACAAGGATCAGGTATCCCACCTCAATCCTTAAACTACAGACCGATTTAGGTTATCACTTAAGGCATGATTCACTTGTATATCACATATACATGCTTAAGTTCACATAAGATAACCAAGGAGCTTTGTTTATTGGATATGAGTAAATGCCAGAATTAAATAACATTTATTTTATTCATTGAACAATGTGTATCGTTACAAAACAATGAAACTCTGGGAGAATTAGGACACCAATCCCAATAATCTCCCACTTATCCTAATGACTCGGGAGACTAATGTACAATACAATATAAAAATGTACAATATACAATAAACTAAGGCATACACCAGTATCATCTCCCACATGCCTTAGACAAGATGCTGCATGTCCTGTAGACCCATACTTTCCAGGTGACCCTTAAACACGTTAGCCGTGAGGGCCTTTGTAAAGGGATCAACAACATTGTATCCCGTAAGGATAAGATCCTTAGCTCCATACATAAGTATGTAGACCCTTGTTCTCCGAAGATACTTGAGGATCGTCTTGACCGATTCATCTTGGTCAACATCATCTACTGCTTTCTGAAAAGACAACAGATCCTCGACCCCATCCTTTGTAATGACGGTTTGAGCTTCAGTCAAACCCATGTAGCGATCCGGTGGGTTCAAAACCCTCCCACTACGTCGAAGCAGTCTCAACTTTTGAGCTGGTTAACTAGATGTCCCGATCTCAACAAATTTTGTTGATCTGTCGGCCTGTTCAAAAACTCTTGTTGAACCCTCAGTAGTCTCGATCTCAATTGAGATCTCATGTAAAACGAGTTTACTTCGTGGCTTATGATCCCTCATTTGATCTTCTTCCAAAAAGATAACATTAGTGGAAACAAACACTTTGTTCTCACTTGAATCATAGAAGTATTCTCCTCTCGTTTCCTTGGGGTAGCCCATAAAGAGGCAAACCTTCAAACGTGGTTCCAACTTATTTGGGTTAGTCACTAGCACATGTGCCGGACAGCCTCAAATCTTGAAGTGGCATAAACTACCTTTATGGCCTCTTCATAACTCAATAGGTGTTTCAGAAACGCTTTTTGAGAGAACGTTGTTTAGGATATAACATGCAGTTTGCACTGCATAACCCCAAAACGAGTCTGAAAGATGAGCATAACTCATCATAGACCGAACCATGTCCAACAAGGTCCTGTTTCTCCTTTCTGATACACCATTCTATTGAAGTGTACTTAGGGCCAAGAGTTGGGATGCAATCTCATGTTCTATCATATAATTCTGGAATTGGAGGTCCATATACTCTCCACCACGATCAGATTGTAGTGTTTTTATCTTCTTACCTAACAAGTTTTCAACTTCAGCCTTATACTCCTTGAACTTGTCAAGGGCTTCAGACTTACGTTGCATTAGGAAGAGATACCCAAACCTTGAATAATCATCTATGAAAGAGATGATATATTCATACCCACCTCGAGCTCAAACATTCATCGGACCATAGAGGTCTGAATGTACAAGCTCCAAGGCTTCCTTGGCTCTGTAACCTTTTCCAGTAAAAGGTCGTTTGGTCATCTTGCCTTCAAGGCATGATTCACATACCGACAAGGAGTTTTCTTCTAAAATATTTAGAAGTCCACTTTTCACCAACTTCTTAATCCTATTGAGGTTGATATGACCTAACCTAAGATGCCAAAGATGGGCGTTTTTCTTTGGAGAAACCTTTGGTCTTTTAGCTGTTGTTGCCGTACTGAACATTTAAGTGTTAAACAAGGCTTTTATGACTAACGGCCTTAGTACATATAAGTTATTTTCCATTGAACCATAACAAATCTTCATTCCATTCTTGAAAATAAACACTTTATTCTCAGAAAAGGAGATGGTATAGCTTTGTTCAATGAGACAAGAAATCGAGATTAAGTTCCTCTCAATAAGAGGAACTACAAAAACATTATCCAGTAACAGACAACATTTCTTGTCAACAAATAACTTCAGCTTGCCTACAGCAACAGCTAAAACAACATCACCATTACCGACTCGAAGAGTTATCTCTCCCTTTGGCAACGTTTGTCAGGAACTAAATCCTTGGTAAGAGGAACCGACATGATTGGTAGCACCTGAATCAAGGATCCAGGCAAAATTATCATTCTCTACCAGACATTTCTTCAAGACTAATAAATCATATTTACTGTCTTGTCTCCTCTTTTGGAGAGTAGTGGGATGGATGTCGTTTGCTACGAAATTCGTTTCATACGATTCTTTCCATTGTAATAAATCGATCATTTTTAAAAGCTTTAAATGGAAATACTAATAAGTTGCTGAAAAGAAAAAACACATTGACCTACGTTAGGTTTTTAGCAAATACCCATTGTAATACAAAACAACATCCAATAAGGTTTTAGCAAAACTAACATGAACCCCGTGTGACATCTAGTTTCACAATGACGCTTCAAAGGTTTAGGACAATAGCCGCCGAAGGGAGGTCAGTTATCCCTCCTCTGAATTAAGAAGTTTAATACCAGAATAACTCTTGTTCCTATAACGACTAGCCATTATTGATTTGGCCAAGAGATCAATAACTTACTTAACAATCTCCTGTAAGTGTGACCCGCCATTTTAAGCCCTAGAGGTCTGTCCCAAAAAGCCAATCCGAAGGGAAAAAATCCGATTGGGGCAAAACCTAAAGCGACCCTATCCATTTCTGGAGTTCACCTTGATATTGACTAACTGCACAAAACCCATCCGAAGGGGGCTGCTCCGAAGGCGACACGAGGGTGTATAGAATGATCTCATGGTGTGAACCAATGACAGAGACCATAGGACGTGTTGTCACACACCCTTCACCCACTTACTATAAACACACTCTCCGTTCACCTTGATATTAACTCATGCAAACACCATCTGAAGGGGGATGCATCCTGGGGCATCTCGAGGCCAAGCATGAATCTCACGGTGTGAACATATAGGGAGAAATGCGAGTGGAATCATAGACATATCTGATACGCCTCCTCCTCCCACTGAGTATTTTATAACCTAGGGTTTAGCTTACTTAGAAAAAACATGGCTAAGAATTTTAACTTAGTGACTTTTAAGTTTTCCTAAGAGTAACTTTTACCTTGGATAGTTGAACAAATTTTGATCATCATCCATTAAACTCTTTAACGGAGTCTTTGACCAAATCGTCGCATGCTTGTTGAAAATCTATCTAATTCACCTTTCCAGGTAGGCTCCCAGGTAGGGGTGTTACGTTTTCGTCAAGTTAAGAACCCCAGCCTAGCCAGAACCCGCCTTAGACAAAAGGTCCCTTATAGATAGATTTACAACAAATTTAATCTTGTATTCAACCAATTTAATCCTATTAAACCGATTTTAAGAGATTAATCTAGGTTACTAAATTCTTTAGAACCACTGAACTTAGGTCTATCTCAATCCAATTTTAAAACCCTTTTAAAAAAATGAGTTCACCCTAAGTCCGCATGCAACTGTAAATTATTGATTTTAGGTCTAATTTCCTTTATAACGCTTATAAATGAAAACAACCACAATGCGAAGCTAACACATGCAAAATATTCATAACGATTATAAACAGCCTAAGTGTCATGCTCAATGCATTGTCCATTCATTGCTACTTCTTTTATATAACACTTACACAAAACAACAATGAAACAAGCAAAACATGCTTCCATTCACCCTTAGACTATAATAATTACAATAAAAGGATGATGCATGATAATGCTCAATGCATGCAAAATATAACTCTTATATTTCATGATGCATGCGCATGCTTTCAAGTAATTTCTTCATGCTCGATTATAACATTTATAATACTTGATGCATGAATAATTGCACAACCTAAGGTAGATTTTTAACTATATGACAAACACTTTGGCATATAAGTACCATACATCACATGTATAAGCAATAAAAGTTGATGAACCGAGTAAAATTGCCTTAAAACACAAAAAGGAAAGCTAACTATTACAAAGACAAGAATCTCTGGTTCAAACAGGCGAACCGGGTCTTGAACCGCTCGGCAAAGTATCGCTTCTCCAACCATCCAACGTGTACTAAGCACCCTACAATCGTCTACACGATAAAATAAACTCTTTGTTCTATCGCTTACCAGCGCTCCTAGAGTTAAACAATCATTTAACATTACTATACGATCGTCTAGAAAAATCCAAACAATCGTTTAGTTATTACTACACGATCGTGTACCTTTACTAAGTGATGAAGCCTGAAGTACACGATCGTTTAGCGCGCTCCGCATGACGCACACCTTCCGCGATTGTCTAAACGACTACGATGCCGTGAAGCACCATCGGCTATGCGATCGCTTAGCCAGCGCCTCCATATCGCATACATGAAGCTTGCTAACTACACCATCGTCTAGCGCGTGCCTTCTAATAAACGATGAGCATCGCATGCTCCCACTATGATCGCCTACCTCCAGCGCCTACGAGATCGCGCAACCAACGCTACACGATATGGTAAATGATTTACCCCATCGCCTAGCATTAGCTAAACGATCGATTAGAAAATACTAAACGATCGTATAGAACGAAAACTCTAAACGATCGCTTAGTAAAATCCCTACGATCATTTACCTGAGGCTACACGATCTGACCAACGCTTGGTCTTCTTCTTCATTGAGAACTGCATCGCCATGCGCCGAAGCTTCATAAAAAACGACTCGATGAACTCAAACTTTTCGAATTACAGACTCGATTGCAAAGTTAA
>NW_028326299.1:0-29467 GCF_027475165.1 Benincasa hispida
TATTTAAAAAAAATCAGTGGCTAAACAAATTCCATATTATGTGGACCAAAATGATCCTTCCCAGTTCCCAATGAAAAGTCCCCATTTTGAAGATACACAAGCATCAGTGTCACCTTTCCACATTTTCTGGCTAAAAGTTTGAACTGTTTGGAAATCAAAAGTTGCTTCACTTTTATTCAACCCAAACCCCCTCACCACCATGCATGTATATTGAAATCTTTTACTGATTGTCAAAGATGATTTTCTATTGATTGTGTTTTAAGAGATAAGTTAATGCAACAGATAGATTTGAGATTAGGCCAAATCCATGCCCAACTAAACAAAATAATATTCAAAACCTCTATTACCATCCTTGCAATAACCTAATTATTAATTGATTAAATCCAAACTACAGATGAAACACTAATTAATTTAAGGTTAACCACTAAACTAGACTACTTATACCTAACATTTCGTACTACATCAGGTATGGTGATTTAACATAATAATAATAAACATTCAACACTCAGCTCCTTATACATAACAATTAAATGGGATAAATGCTTATCAAATTCTAGCGCTACAATCAAGAAAACTGTATCATCATATTATTACTAACAGAAAAAGTGATCAAGTTGGTTTGGTTGGGTGCAAATTGCTCCAGTTCCATTTCTTTCACCAACACAATGTCTATATAAGCTGCTAAGACATGCATTGCGATATCAACTCAAGCAACATCTTGCTTATCCATCATACTACTCATACCCCATTGAGCTAGTTTTACCAAATCATTATGGCCATTATCAAATTTCTTTTGCTTCCTCTTCTTTTGATTGTTCTAATTTCAGGATTTGCTGAAAGCTTTGAATTCGATGAGAAGGAGTTGGCAACAGAAGAAAGTCTGTGGAAGCTATATGAGAGATGGGGTAACCATCACACAATCTCAAGGGACCTAAAGGAGAAGCATAAACGTTTCAAAGTGTTTAAGGAGAACGTGAACCATGTGTTCACAGTAAACCAAATGAACAAACCATACAAGCTGAAGTTGAACAAGTTCGCAGATATGTCGAATTACGAGTTTGTGAACTTCTATGCTCGCTCCAACATTAGTCACTACAGAAAGTTACATGGCAGGAGAAGAGAAGGGACCAGTGGATTCATGTACGAGGAGGCTACAGATCTTCCATCTTACATTGATTGGAGGGAAAGAGGAGCTGTCAATGGCATCAAAGAGCAAGGCAGATGTGGTATAATTTCTAATTCTGGCTTTGTATATTGCTCGAGGGAAAAAAAAAAAGTTCGATAACTAAAACAACATTCAAAAGTTTTGAGTGTTGTCTCAACAAGATTATGAAATCGTAATGCTTACAAATAATGAATGATTTTAAAATCGATTTGCAGGTAGCTGTTGGGCGTTTTCAAGTGTGGCTGCAGTTGAAGGAATCAACAAAATCAGAACCAACCAGCTATTATCTCTATCAGAGCAAGAGCTGCTCGATTGCAATTACAGGAACGAAGGATGTAACGGAGGATTCATGGAAATCGCTTTCGATTTCATAAGGAGAAACGGTGGAATCGCTACTGAGAACAGCTATCCCTACCATGGATCAAGAGGATTGTGTCGCTCATCCAGAGTAAGTTTTATAATTCATGAATCAATTCAAACCTAAACTACCGTTCATCCTTTAAGAAATTATCAAACTAAGGCATATATTTGTTTGGTTTAACAGATATCCTCACCGATAGTTAAAATTGATGGATATGAAAGCATACCTGAAAACGAGGATGCTCTAATGCAAGCCGTCGCAAACCAACCAGTCTCAGTCGCCATCGACGCCGCGGGAAGAGATTTCCAATTTTACTGGCAGGCAAGTTCGTAATTCACTCAAGCAATCCAACGATTCACTGTAAATCTAGAATTGCTTCAGCCATTGCTAATAATGTTTAAAATGCGGCAAAATTGCAGGGAGTATTCGATGGATACTGCGGAACAGAGCTTAATCACGGAGTGGTGGCGATTGGATACGGAACAACAGAAGACGGAACAGATTACTGGATCGTGAGGAACTCATGGGGAGTTGGATGGGGAGAGGAAGGCTACGTAAGAATGAAGCGAGGAGTGGAGCAGCCCGAAGGTCTGTGTGGAATAGCCATGGAAGCTTCTTATCCCATCAAGTTCTAGTTCCATACCCCACAAAACAACCTTCTATTTACAAGATTTCAACACATTTAAAACCAAGGGATTCGAAGCATTGACATCCCTTATTTCTGTTATGTTTTATGAAAAATAAGAAACTTGTATTCTCTTACACTTATTAAAATAGTTTGTTTCATTTATTAAGTTTGGAATATAATTACTATAAAATTACTCTATTTTATCGCTTCATTTTTTTCTTAGCAATAATTTCATAGCGACTAACCAAATTTAAATCTAATTCTAAAAGTCTATTCGTGATAAGGGGACTTCACATGCATATAAAAATCTATCACCCATATAAAGGCTACTTATAGACATTTATTTTGTACTTTAAACATCAATCATTGATAATTTAGTTTCAATTTAGATGTTCTTGTTCTTTTGGAGTCTTTGAAAAGGAGATTGCATCAAATTAAATTAAATATTTGATTGAGTTATAAAAAAATTGGAATAAGAAAGTGATAAAAAAATAATCAAGGATAGAAGATGTAACAACACAGATTTGTACGCATACACTACAGGGAATTAAATATTGAAATTTATTGGATGATAAATATAAATACCCTAACCTTAATTTAGGAAGTAGAGAAACAATTAAAAACAATAATAATAATAATAATAATAAATAAATAAATAAAAATAAAAATAAAAATAAAAGAAAATTGAAAAGAACGAAGTGGAGAGAGCGAGACTCTAATTTAATGATAAATAAATAAATAAATAATAATAAAAAAAGAAAAGAAAATTGGAAAGAACGAAGGTGGAATGAGAAAGACTCTAATTTAATGATAAATAAATAAATAAATAAATAAGTAAATAAGAGAAAATTGGAGAAAATGAGAATGGAGAGAACGAGATTCCTGGAGAGAGCGAGATTAAAGAGAAAATTGGAGAAAGCGAGAGTGAGAGCGAGATTCCTAGAGAGAGAGCGAGATTGAAGAAAAATTGGAGAGAGCGAGAATTGTAGCGAGAAAGCTGGAGAGAGCGAGATTGAAGAAAGCAAGATTTGCAGCGAGAAAGTGGGATAGAGCGAGAGCCACACCAGCGAGAAAACTGGAGAGAGCGAGATTCTGAGAAGAGAGCTGCGCGATCGAAGAGAGAATTGGAGAGTGAGAAACCCCAGTGAGCGATGCTAGCGAGATTGAGGCTGGCGAGAGTAGAGAGAGCGAGATCCCTGGAGAGAGTGAGATTGAAGAAAAATCGGAAAGAGCGAGAATTGTAGAAAGAAAGCTGGAGAGAGCGAGACGGAAGAGAAAATTTGAGAGCGAGAGTGGAGAAAACGGGATTCCCAGCAAGAAAGCTGGAGAGAGCGAGATTCTGAGAGCAGGGAGAGCGAGATTTGGACGGAGTGAGATTTGGACAAAGCGAGAGTGGACAGAGTGAATTCCTAGCGAGAAAACTGGAGAAAGCGAGATTCTGAGAACAGAGTGAGCGAGATTTGGACAGAAGCGCAAATTATGCGTTGAATTTGGCCACGATCTTATAGATTATACATGGAAAAACCCTAAAATTGAATACAAACAAAGAATAATGACGTAAGGGCAAACGTTAGCCAAGATTAGGTGTCTTATTGAGAGGATTCCTTCAACCCTAAGTAATTTTAAAGAAGCCACCTGTACAATGATTTATCACACTGAGAAGAGCTGAAAACTACTATAAATAGGACCCTTTGCCTGAAGATTTAACCCATTCTCAAACAAATCTCAGTAACAAAGAATCGTGTGAAAAAGTAAGTGTGAGTGAGGAAGTTCTGTGAGGTTAAAAGAGAAAATCTCGGGTAAGGTTCTGCCCAAATTTCTGCCCAAATTTCCTTCTAGTTTAAAAAGGGAAAGCTCTACTGATCAAATCATAAAGAATAATAAGGAATAATTAGATCACAGTCAAGGTAAGTAGTTTATCTCACCCTCTCTTTAAGTGTTCTATGGTAGTGTACCTTTATTATGTTGCATGATTATGTTAATTGTTATATTGCATTACATGTTTAGAACACGTTTCTCTACAAGGGACCCCATGCATTATGTTTGTTCACCGATTACGTTAAAATCAAGTTTTAATTAGGTGTAAGTTATGCTTCCAATCTAACCTTACGTTTATGTTAATAGTTCATGTTGGATGCGACTCTGGCCCTACTAACTGCATGACCCGCTAATCATTAGTTGGGTTAGTTTCTGCTTAAGTCCCCATCTTCCTATTAGGGCGGAGAAATTTATGCTTCCAAGGCTGGCAGGGCATGTATGGTTGCACCCCTCCAGGCCTAATCTTACGTTATGTTTATGCTAGGGACTAGCAGGGTATGTATGGTTGCACCCCTCTAGTCCAATATTACGTTTATGCTAATGGTTGATGTTGGATGCGACTCTGGCCCTACTGACTGCATGACCCGCTAATCATCAGATGGGTTAGTTTTCGCTTAGGTCCTCATCTTCCTATCAGGGCTAAGAGATTTATGTTGGAAGCATAACCGACCACCACATGTTATTATACGTTTTCGGTCCCAATCATATGTTTTCATGACATGTTGCTTGTGATTGTGCATTTGGTCACTACCCTACGTGAGAACTACTTACTGGGTATATTATATACTCATCCTATATTTTTACAGACTTTGTAGGTAAGGACACAACGTAGATGGTAGAATTGGACATCGCTCAAATGGCCAACCATCAAACTCACTATTATAGGCACATGCATTTTGTACCACCATGCTAATGTTTTATGGATCCTGGTGTTTTGATAAATAAAATTTTCATATAGTTTTTCTATCTAATTAATAAAATTTAGATATGTTCTTTGAAATTTTCACCAAAACCCATCTCATGATAGAAAAGTCTAAGTATGCATGTCGTAGCGGTCGGATCATAATGTGTAAGGATCCGGTCGTTACAGTTTGGTATTAGAGCATTTGGGCCAAATAGGCTCTATTGCATTAGAAAAGTCGTGGTGTTTGATGGTTCGGCCTGTTAAGTGATGCCCATAGCTACGCCAAATACGCTGGTAAGTGGAATTTTCGAACAAGTAATTTAGTAAATAATTTAGTAAACATAAGTATGAGTTAAAAAAAAATTACTTTGAGAATACAGGACGTTCCATCCTTCAATATTTGACGAATCATCTGTGCATCCAACTATAACATTGAATTGGATAGACATAGAACTAGTTTCCACCATATGAACATCCCAGAAGAACAGAAAGTAAATTGTGCCACCTTCATGTTAAAAGACGATATAAAGTTCTGGTGGGAAAATTGTAAGTTGTTAGTATCAGGACATAAACTAAGGGTGACCCTTATCATCCTAGACATAAGTGATTTCGACATAATACTAGGTATGGACTGGTTAGTAGTAAACTATGCAAGTATAGATTGCCATAATAAAGAGGTCATATTCATCCTTCCAATAGGAATCAAGTTTAAGTTTAAGAGTTCTAATGCACAATCAACCCCAAGAATAATTTCAGCCTTAAAAACTAAACATTTGCTCAACCATGGGGCTTCGTCATATTTAGCAAGCGTAGTAGATTTACGAAACCAAAAGGATGAAATTAAGGCCATTCCTGTAATAAGAGAATTTGAAGATGTATTCCCAAAAGAGCTACCGGGTTTACCACCGAATCGAGAAATAGAATTTTGTATAGATCTAATTCCCGGAGCTGAACCAATATCTAAAGTACCATATAGAATGGCACTTGCGAAATTAAAAGAACTCAAAATACAGTTACAAGAATTGCTAGATAAGGGATTTATACGCCCTAGCGTGTCTCCATGGGGAGCATCTGTTTTATTTGTTAAGAAAAAGGATGGATCCATGCATTTATGTATAGATTATCGGGAGTTGAATAAGTTGACAATAAAGAATAAGTATCCACTCCCACGCATTGATGACCTATTTAACCAATTACAAGGAGCCTCAGTATTCTCCAAAATAGACTTACGATCTGGATATCATCAACTACGAATCAAGGAGTCGGATATACCCAAGACTGCTTTCCAAACAAGATATGGGAATTATGAATTCGTTGTGATGCCCTTTGGATTAACGAATGCCCTCACAGCCTTCATGGACTTGATGAAGAGAATTTTTAAGGACCATCTTGATAACTTTGTGATCATATTTATAGATGATATTTTAGTCTATTCCAAGTCAGAGGCAGAACATGAAAAACATCTTAGGGATGTTCTTTCCATAAAGAAATGAAAAGTTGTATGCCAAATTCTCCAAGTGTGAGTTTTGGGTGCGACAAGTTGCCTACCTAAGGCAAATTGTAAAGCAAGAAGGAATCTCAGTGGATCCTGCTAAGATTGAAACAGTTATCAACTGGCCTCGCCCAACAACAAGTCAGCAAGGTTCGAAGCTTCCTTGGATTAGCAGGATATTATAGATGATTTGTGAAAAACTTCTCAAGTATAGCATTACCCTTAACTAACCTTACTAAGAAGAATAATCTTTTTGTTTGGAACCAAGCATGTGAGTAAAGCTTCCAGGAACTAAAAGAAAAGTTGACCACAACCCCTATTCTCACCATACCTGATGAATCAGGGGGTTTAACTGTGTACAGTGACACATCGAAGAAGAGGCTTGGTTATGTATTGATGCAACACGAAAAGGTAATAGCATATGCTTCAAGACAACTAAAACCTTATGAACAAAATTATCCCGTTCATGACTTGGAGTTAGCTGTCGTAGTCTTTGCTTTAAAGATATGGAGACATTACTTATATGGGGAAAAGATCCAAATTTATATAGATCATAAAAGCCTTAAGTACTTCTTTACCCAGAAAGAGTTAAATATGAGGCAATGAAGATGGTTAGAATTAGTCAAAGACTATGACTGTGAGATCCTCTATCATCCAGGAAAAGCTAACATTGTTGCTGATGCTCTTAAGCAGAAAGTCAGCTCATTCAGCAACTCTAAGTGCCATCTCCAAACACATAATGGATGACCTGGAAAGAGCTGAGATCTCACTAATACCAGACACCTTCACAACTCGAATAGCACAGTTAATTGTAAGACCTGCATTAAGGCAAAGGATAATTGATGCATAATAAATAGATAAACACATAAACAAACAACTGCAGTAAGAAAATGGAGAAACCAATCAATTCTCTACAGCCCTAAATTCTGCACTCTTCTACCGTGGGCGTCTATATGTACCAGATGATGAAGAAATCAAGAAAGAACTACTAAAGAAAGCTCATGAATCATGCTTTTCAATACATTTTGGGAGTACCAAAATGTATCGAGACTTGAAAGCACATTACTGGTGGTGTAACATGAAAAAGGATATAGCTGACTATGTAAGTAAATGTTTGGTTTGTCGTAGGTGAAAGCTCTACGGCAACAACCATAAGGACTCCTTCAGCCTCTAAGTATTCCAGAATGGAAATGGGAGCATATTTCTATGGACTTCATCTCAGGACTCCCGAGAACTGTTAGAAGCCACAACATGATTTGGGTGATTGTGGATCGACTCACCAAATCTGCCCACTTCCTATCCTACAAGACTACTCACACTACGGAAGCACTAGCTAAAATGTACTTAAAAGAATTCATCCGGTTACATGGAGTCCCAATATCAATTGTTTCAGATCGAGACCCTCGTGTTGTCCAAATTCTGGAAAAGTTTGCAGAAAGCAATGGGTACACAACTAAATTTCAGTGCAGCCTTCCATCCACAAACTGATGGCCAAACAGAACGAGTTAATCAAATCCTAGAGGACATGTTGAGGGCATGTGCTGTGGATTTTACTAGAGCATGGGATTCACAAATACACCTTATAGAATTTGCTTATAATAATAGTTATCAGGCGACAATTAGTATGGCTCCCTTCGAAGCCTTGTATGGAAAGAAATGCAGATCCCCTATACACTGGGATGAAATCGAGGAGCGAACACTATTAGGGCCTGAATTAGTACAACAAACATCAGAGTCAATCAAGTTAATTCGAGAAAAAATGCGAACAACCCAAAACAGATAGAAGAGTTATGCTGATAATCGACGAAAAGAATTGGAATTCAAAGTGGGAGATCACGTATTTCTAAAAGTAGCACCAATGAAAGGCATTATGCGTTTCGAATGAAAAGGCAAGCTTAGCCCTCACTTTATTGGACCCTTTGAAATATTATAACGTATTGGCCAAGTAGCTTATTGATTAGCATTACCGCCTACCCTTTCTACAATACATAATGTCTTTCATGTATCGATGCTTCGGAAATACGTGTCTGACCCATCACATGTAGTAAATTATGAACCTCTACAAATAAGTGAAAACTTGGAATATGAGGAGACTCTGGTTTGCATCCTAACAAGAGAGAAGAAGTCGCTTCGTAATCGGGAAATAAGTTTAGTGAAGGTTCTCTGGAGAAATCAGCAAGTGGAAGAAGCTACATGGGAACGAGAAGAAGAGATGAAAGACAAATACCCTTATTTTTTTAAGAACCTCGAAACTTTCGAGGACGAAAGTTCTTAAAGAGGGAAGAATGTAACAACCCAGATTTGTACGCATACACTACAGGAAATCAAATATTGAAATTTATTGGATGATAAATATAAATACCCTAACCTTAATTTAGGAAGCAGAGAAACAATTAAAAAAAAATAAATAAATAAATAAAAATAATAATAAAAATAAAAGAAAATTGGAAAGAACGAAGGTGGAGAGAGTGAGAATCTAATTTAATGATAATAAATAAATAATAATAAAAAAAAAAAAAAAGAAAATTGGAAAGAACGAAGGTGGAGAGAGCAAGACTCTAATTTAATGATAAATAAATAAATAAATAAATAAGTAAATAAGAGAAAATTGGAGAAAGCGAGAATGAAGAGAACGAGATTCCTAGAGAGAGCGAGATTAAAGAGAAAATTGGAGAAAGCGAGAGTGAGAGCGAGATTCCTGGAAAGAGCGAGATTGAAGGAAAATTGAAGAGAGCGAGAATTGTAGCGAGAAAGCTGGAGAGAGTGAGATTGAAGAAAGCGAGATTTGCAGCGAGAAAGTGGGAGAGAGCGAGAGCCACACCAGCGAGAAAACTGAAGAGAGCGAGATTTTGATAAAAGAGCTGCGCGATCGAAGAGAGAATTGGAGAGCGAGTAACCCCAGCGAGCGATGCTAGCGAGATTGAGGCTGGCGAGAGTAGAGAGAGCGAGATTGAAGAAAAATCGGAGAGAGCGAGAATTGTAGCGAGAAAGCTGGAGAGAGCGAGAAGAAAGAGAAAATTTGAGAGCGAGAGTGGAGAAAGCGGGATTCCCAGCAAGAAAGCTGGAGAGAGCGAGATTCCTAGCGAGAAAGCTGGAGAGAGTTATGCTTTGGAAGGAGTTGGGAGACTTAAGAGAGCCTCTAATTGGTGAAATTAGGAGTGAAAAACTTGGGGAGGAAAGGTTGAATGCATGGCTTAGCAAGGAGTATGAAGTTTCGACTAAGTGTTGGGAGTAAGAAGTTCAACTCGTAGCATAGTTGAGTATAACCCTAAAAGCACTATGCTAAATGCATGGTAAGGCAAGAAGAGACTACCTTGAGTGCATGCTTAAACCAACCTAGACGATTAGGGTTGAGATGGACACATGGTGTGTTTAGGGTGAGAATTTGGCTAAGTGTTGGAAGACACACACCCTTGTAGAGGCATGTTTGACGCATAGAGGGTTGAAAATGTAAATGTAGTAGTTGGACGCATGGCTTGAGGAATGGGCACAATTGGACACATGATGAAAGAGGAAGTACGTTATGTGTTTGGTAATTGGACCAAATTTCAAAAGAGGGGGTGGCCAACTTCGAGGTGGACACCTTAGGAAGTTAAATGGCAACATGACATGAATTTAACTAAGTGTTAAAGCTTGAGGTGGAGGCCCAAGGTGCAATGTGTAGCATGCAAAGTGTTGGGATGACACCTCAAGAGGAGTCATGCATTGGACACTACATGGTAAAGATACCTAAGTCTTGCATGCAAGTAGGAGGTGCCAAGAAGCCTTGTGTTGGACCTTGCATGGTGGTGACAAATGGAAGTGTAGGTGTCATGCGTTGGGCACTTGTGAGGATGACGAGGATGGCCTGAGGTTGCCTATAAACACCCCCAAGGAGTCTCATTTACTTCACATATTTGAAAGTCTATCAAAAGAACCAAAGAGGGATTAGAAGTGAAGACCATGCGTTGGGAGAGGACCAACCATGAAGCCATGAAGTAGTCCAAGCATCCAACATAATATTTAGGCATTGGAAAGAGCAGTTCAGGCATCTAGGTTGAGTTGCCATGCTTCAATTGACCTGGAGAAGGCAACCATGCATCCAACTTGTGCTAGATAAGGCTACCTTGTGGCCACTGCTATCCTAGGTTGTTCCAAGGCCTACTTTCACATCTGTTGGAGTTGGTAAGCTAATTCTAGTGCCAATAAGGTATTCTAAGATTATTCTAGCCATAAAATTGAGATTGTAAGCTAAAATTTGGCTAATGCATGCCTGGGATTCAAAAAGGGACCAGAAAGTCAAAAGGCTTGGAAAGAGGGGAATTTTCACTGATGAACGATGAGTGGTATTTCTGTAGGCATTTTGTTTTGTGAAATTCCATACACATGTATGTGTAGCTTGTATGGTGATAAAGAGTACACCATACGGGATGGTTAGGGGTTCATAGGGCTTAGTTTCTAAGCTTGTAGCGGAATCGCACGAGATGGTCAGGGGTCCTAAGGGCTTAGTTTCTAAGCCTGTGGCGAAATCTCACGAGACGGTCAGGGGGTCATAGGGCCTAGATCCTGAGCCTGTGGAAAGAACCTCACATGGGATAGTTAGACGACCGACAGGTCTAGATTTTAAGCCCACAAGAGGTAGATCTATGTGCACATAGAGAGAGTCATAGAAAGATGTATTAAATTGTCTACCGAGGGATAACAGGAAACGGATATGTTCAAGCATAAGGTTTGGAATAGCAATTTCATTGTCTTGAGAGACTGTTATTGAATCATTTACTCTTAAGGGTTGAAAGAGAGCCTGTTGTTGCATACCACTCACTAGGCTTTTAGTTAATTCTTTTCTCTTATGTTTTTCTTCCTAGGTAGTGAAATAAAGAAGCTTTAGGGTACTGCTGAGGTCAAGGTCTACCACACTACAACCATACTTCCAGACTTAAGTTTGCTATTATGAGTTCTGTAACCTAGGAGTTAAAGTTATCTAAGTTAGATATGGAGTTGTATAAACATTATACTGGTCTGTAATAAAATAAGTTTAGCTAAAGAACTATTGTTATATTTACTTGATATAAAAGATAGTTAGCAAAACAGGTCGAAGTGGACAGTAGGTGCCACAAAAGGGTGGTACTTGTTGTCCCCACGCCTCATTTCGGGCGAAAGAGGTAAGCTCGGAATGGGGTGTCACACAACGTATTAAGGGTGGAGAATGCATAAATTGGCAAGTCTTGTTCACATTAAATGAGCATTTATTTTGGTTTTTCTTTTTTCAAAATGTACTGGAAAGATTTCTAAGTAATTTTAAAAAAATTTAAAAATCTGAAAAATATATTTTTTAAAACTGGAAAAGGGGTTAGAGTCTATCAATGTAGAATTAAATAAGAAAACCACAATTTAAGAAAATAATGAAAGTGATAATAATTCCAATAAGAATCCTTTTAACTAAATATGACGAAAAATCATGAAGAAATCCTATAATCATCTCATTATTAAGATCATTCTATTTAACTTTTTCTATATATAAGAAAAAATCATTCAATTTAAAAGCACTATAAGATCAAAATTAATTATTAACGTATTTATATGATGGCTATATTATATAAAATAAAACTATAAAAAATTACAATCATTTCTATTTTTTTATTTTTAGAAAGACCTTTATTAGTAATTATTTTTTAAATTTCTTTTATAAACAAGTAAACTACCCATTTAAATATCTAAAAAACCCAAAACATGATCGAGTCTATGTATAATTTAACCAGTTGGTTACTGAGAAAAATCTCAACAACCTAACCATTAAAAAAAAAATAAAAACAAAAATAATTAGTTAAATCTTAACTAATATCCTAAAATTAAGAAAAAAAATCAATAACTACATCAATTTAGGAGAAAGTGATCATACAGTTGAGTAACTAGTCTATATAAATGGATTGGCAAATCAACTCAACCAAAAGCTTTTTTTATCCATTATATATTACTCAAATCTCATAATCACAATGATTGATGAAATTTCTTATCGTTCCTCTTGTTTTGATTGCTCTAATTTTTGGATTATGTGAGAGCTTTACATTTGAAGGGAATGAGTTAGAATCTGAAGAGAGTCTATGGCATCTTTATAAGAGATGGAGTAGCCATCATAGAATCTCAAGAAATGGACGGGAGATGCACTATCGTTTTAAGGTGTTCAAAGATAATGCTAAATATGTGTTTAAAGTGAACCAAATGAACAAATCGTTAAAGTTGAAATTGAATCAGTTCGCTGATATGTCTGATGATGAGTTTATTAACACACATGTTAACTCCAATATTACCTATTATAAAAACTTACATGCCAAGAAAAAAGAAGCTGTTGGTGGTGGCCGTGTTGGTGGGTTCATGTATGAGCATGCGGAGGATCTTCCATCTTCAATCGATTGGAGGAAAAAAGGAGCAGTCACTGACATAAAAAACCAAGGCGGTTGTGGTAATAATTAATTTTGAATTCTTGCTTTGTAAATTGCCTAATTATTCAACCTCATACATAATAAATTTGAAAATATGTCTGTAGGAAGTTGTTGGGCGTTTGTAGCGGTGGCTGTAGTGGAAGGAACTCACCAAATCAAAACCAACAATCTAGTATCTCTGTCAGAGCAAGAGGTGGTAGATTGTGATTATAGAGACGGAGGTTGTGGTGAGGGATTTTATGACTCGGCTTTTGAATTCATGATGAAAAACAATGGGATCACAACTGAGGAAAATTATCCCTACTATGCCGAAAACAGATATTGCCTCTCACAGAGAGTGAGTTCTAAACACTACATTGCATAATTGAAAAAAAAAAAATTCTATGTCCACGTTATTGGATTCATCATTATGTTTGATTTAACAGGATAATAAAAGAGTGACAATTGATGGATATGAGAATGTACCTCCAAACAATGAGAATGCTTTGAAGAAAGCTGTCGCACACCAACCGGGAGCAGTGTCAATAGCTGCCAGTGGACAACGTTTTCGATATTACTCGGAGGTAAGTAGTTTTGATTGATTGATTGTCACTTATTTGCGTATAACAGTTTTAATTTTCAAGCATTGTTAAAAGAGAATTTGTAAATTTGCAGGGAATGTTCACTGAAAATGACTATTGTGGAGATCGAATTGATCACACAGTGGTGGTAGTTGGATACGGAACGGAGGAAGACGGAACAGATTATTGGATCATAAAGAACTCGTGGGGAACTAACTGGGGATTGGAAGGTTATATGAAGATGCAACGAGGAGCACGACAGCCGGAAGGTGTATGCGGATTGGCAATGAATCCTGCACGACAGCCGGAAGGTGTATGCGGATTGGCAATGAATCCTTCCTATCCCATAAAGTACTAGGTGTCACTAGATTTCGACATTCTTTTCTTTTTTAGATTAGAAAGTAGGATTCTTTCTATTAGCTAGGCTTTCATTGGATTGCTTTCAAGAAAATAATGAGGAAAGTAGCATTTCAATTTTTTTTTTAGTTCCGAAAGTCCATTTTATATATAAATAAATAAAGTAGTCCTGTTTATTCGTTTCAGAATTTTCTTCGACGTAGTTAATTTATTTTATCCATTTCAATTGATTTATATAATTATTTGTAAAATTGTATCATGTCTTGTCTTCTATGCCAACAAATCTACAATAGCATCAATCATCGATAATAATGAACACTTGTTTCTAAACATCAGGGACAAATATGAACCGAACAATGGGTTGAAGAATGTTGATTAATGCATCAAAATCCATTTTTCATTTTTCGAAAATGTGTGTTTTATGCTTCTTCGTACAATTTACAATGTATGATTAATAAAAATAATTTAAAAATAGAGACTACATCAAAATGATCTAAATATTTTGTGGAGCTATCAATGAACGTGGTGGAAAAAAACAACCTACCAATTATAATAGTGATAGGTAGAAGTTATAAATTAAAAGTATATTAGTGATATACTTTCATTAATGTGCACGGTATTAATATTATCTGGAATTTCTAAAACTTATATTATTTAATTTTGGTTTACTTAGAGGAACTTAGAGCAATAATAGACATAATTGTCAAGTTTGGTTTCCTCAACCATTTTATTTCTCCCTATAAATATTTATGGTCAACTTAAATTTCCTACCACAGTCCTTATATACATTTATGGTCAACTTAAATTTCACAACACAAAATAGTATAATGTTTTGGGATTAACCAATTGACTAAACAATGTTCCCACTAAAAAAACTACTATAAAGAGAAATGTTACATAGAAAACTACCTAATTGACAATGTTGCCTTTATTTTTACACAAATATTTTTGGTGAATTTCTTTCTTTTTTAATTCTCGAAAAGAAAATTACTCCTTTGTCAAAAAAAAAAAAGAAAAAAAAAAAGAAAAAAGAAAAAAACCTTTTGTACCATATGTGTTATATTTATATATTATAATAGATTAAAAAAAATTGTTGACACATCATTTTGATAAACAAGTTTACAAGAAATGAAAATATTACACATGTGTGTTCAAATGTGAAACTAAAGTATTTTTATTCAAACAAATATCAAAGAGAACAAAATATCGGGAGTTTCGAACAAATAGCAAAGAGAACATAATATAATTTTCATGTAGAGGTTTATAAAGGGGAAAACTCTTGCACTCATACCACTCTAACAAAATTTTGGTAATACATGTGTGACTCTAACTAACTTTCAATGTGCTATCTTTACACCCCCCAAGCAGAAGGACAGAGGAGATTGAACATTGAAAATTCACAACTGATGATGGTTTAGTTAGAATATTAGCAATTTGTGCAAACGTTGGAAGATGCTGAACAAATAAACGTTGCTTTAAAATGAGATCTCTTACAAAGTATATGTCTTTGTCTTCGAATGTAAAATGGGATTTAGACTTAGATGTACAACACTTAAATTGTCACACCAAAGAATAAATTTGTGAGGTAATGAGATTTAAGGTCCGACAACAGAGAATTAAGCTATACTAACTTGGTAGGAACTATAGTTAAACAGTGATACTCGACCTCCGTACTTATGAGAAATAATAGATTGTTTCTTTGAACCCCATGAAGTTAAATTTCCACCAAGAGGGATATAAAAACCCGAGGTAGATTTTCTATTGTCCAGATACGAAGTCAAATCAGCATCAACATATCCATGTAAAGACAGTGATGATGGGACCAATAGTAGCAAACCATCATTGATAGTCCCTTTTACGTACCTCAGAATCCGCTTCATTAACTGCCATTTGTAACCCTCGATTTCTTTTCCCTCCACTTAAGTGAAAAGATCACTAAATAATCGTTGGAGTTAAGAATACTTAGTTGGAATGCATGCTGGAAATTTGGAGGGTAAACTTTTGGTTAAGTGTCCTAACTATGCTTCGGAGGAAACATTGGTACTTAGAAAAACTTCTAAGTATTGGGAGCATGTGGTTGACTTAGGAGTGGAGTATTTGTTAGACTAGAAGAGAAGAGGAGAAGAAAAGTTTAGTCAAGTATTGGGAGAAAAAGATTGGGATTCAAGAGTTGGAAGCATAGTAGGTTGAAGTCAGAATTTTGGTTAAGTGTTCAAAATATGATTTGAGCCTAGAAAAGGTTAAGGGCATGAATGGGCCAAAAAGGAGCAAAATTTAGCTAAGTATTGGAAAGGAAGGTTGTAAACATAGTTGAGCATTTAGAAGGGACGAATGTGCTTAGACACTTAGGGAAAAGAGGAACCATGCCTTGGGGCCTTAGAAGTGAAAGATTTGGTTGAGTGTTGGAAGTGAGGGTTGAACGCATAACCACTGGAAAAATGGAAATGTGACTACGTGTTTAGACTATGCTTTGGAAGGAGTTGGGAGACTTAAGAGAGCCTCTAATTGGTGAAATTAGGAGTGAAAAACTTGGGGAGGAAAGGTTGAATGCATGGCTTAGCAAGGAGTATGAAGTTTCGACTAAGTGTTGGGAGTAAGAAGTTCAACTCGTAGCATAGTTGAGTATAACCCTAAAAGCACTATGCTAAATGCATGGTAGGGCAAGAAGGGACTACCTTGAGTGCATGCTTAAACCAACCTAGACGATTAGGGTTGAGATGGACACATGGTGTGTTCAGGGTGAGAATTTGGCTAAGTGTTGGACGACTCATTAGACACACACCCTTGTAGAGGCATGTTTGACGCATAGAGGGTTGAAAATGTAAATGTAGTAGTTGGACGCATGGTTTGAGGAATGGGCACAATTGGACACATGATGAAAGAGGAAATATGTTATGCGTTTGGTAATTGGACCAAATTTCAAAAAAGGGGGTGGCCAACTTCGAGGTGGACACCTTAGGAAGTTAAATGGCAACATGACTTGAATTTGACTAAGTGTTAAAGCTTGAGGTGGAGGCCCAAGGTGCAATGTGTAGCATGCAAAGTGTTGGGATGACACCTCAAGGGAAGTCATGCATTGGACACTACATGGTAAAGATACCTAAGTCTTGCATGCAAGTAGGAGGTGCCAAGAAGCCTTGTGTTGGACCTTGCATGGTGGTGACAAATGGAAGTGTAGGTGTCATGCGTTGGGCAGTCGTGAGGATGACGAGGATGGCCTGAGGTTGCCTATAAATATCCCCAAGGAGTCTCATTTACTTCACATATTTGAAAGTCTATCAAAAGAACCAAAGAGGGATTAGAAGTGAAGACCATGCATTGGGAGAGGACCAACCATGAAGCCATGGAGCAGTCTAAGCATCCAACATAATATTTAGGCATTGGAAAGAGCAGTCCAGGCATCTAGGTTGAGTTGCCATGCTTCAATTGACCTGGAGAAGGCAACCATGCATCTAACTAGTGCTAGATAAGGCTACCTTGTGGCCACTGCTATCCTAGGTTATTCCAAGGCCTACTTTCACATCTGTTGGAGTTGGTAAGCTAATTCTAGTGCCGATAAGGTATATTCTAAGGTTATTCTAGCCATAAAATTGAGATTCTAAGCAAAAATTTGGCTATGTAAGAATGAAGTGAGGAGTGGAACAACCCGTAGGTCTATGTGGAATAGCCATGGAAGCTTCTTATCCCATCAAGTTCTAGCACCAAACCCCACAAAACACCCTTCTATTTACAAGATTTCAAGATATTTATAACGAAGGGATTCAAAGCATTGACATCCCTTCTATTATGTTTTATGAATTGTTTTAATGAAAAATAAGAAACTTGTATTTTCTTACCCTTAATAGAATAGTTTGTTTCATTCACCAAGTTTGGAATATAATTATTATAAAATTATAGTATTTTATCACCACTTTTTGCTTAGCAATAATTTCATAGCCATGAACAAATTTTAAATCTAATTCTAGGAGTCAATCCGTGATAGAAATCTAAGTCTATTCGTGATAGAAATCTATTACTTGTAGTCAAGGGAAGATTTCACATAGCATATAGAAATCTTAGTCAAGGGAAGATTTTACATGGCCTATAGAAATCTATCACCCATATAAAGGCTACTTATAGACATTTATTTTGTACTTTAAACTTCAATCATCGATAATTTAGTTTCAATTTAGTTATTCTCGTTCTTTTGGTGTCTTTGAAAAGGAGATTACATCAAATCAAATTGAATATTTGATTGACTTATAAAAAAAAATTGGAAGAAGGAAGTGATAAAAAAAATTATCAAGGATAGAAGAAATAAAAAATATATAAATTGTTTATTGTGATTGAAATATATGATTTATAATAATCTCCTGTTAATGTCGATGGTGCTAATTATATTATTTAAAGATTACGTATCAGCTTGATTTCGAAGTTAATTATCTTTTAAACAAAAAAAAAAAAGTTTCGAGTTAATTTGCGCTTAGTTAGAAAACTAGAGCAATAATAAACTTAAGACTGTTTGTAATCATAAAATGATGATTATAGAAATATCTTAACTGTCTAATTTGTTTCGTAAAATGAATTATTTATTAATCTAACAAAATCACTTTCTAATTTTAACTAATGTGTAAATACTGATAGATAATTAATTTTTATGATTTAGCTTTCATAAAATTTGCAAACTTCTGAACCATTTAACTAAATATATTATAATAATATCCTCTTATATTAATGTATTATATATATATATATATATATATTCTTTTTTAAAAGCTAATTATTTTTTATAAGAATTATTTTGTAATCTTTTTTCCGGGGAAATATATTTTTTAAAGCTTTTATCAAATTACTTACCTAAAATAAAATTAGTTGAAACTTAAATAATAGACATTTTAAAATAAATTATAAATTAATTATATACAAAAAAAAATAATTGAAATAATAACTCTAGATTAAAATGTCTATTATTTAAGATCAATATTTAAAATTTAAAAATTAAAAAAAAAGTAACAAACTCTTGATTTAATTTTAAATTCAAAATGAAAAATAAATTAGGTTTAGATACATATCTACATAAAAGTGGAGGGATGCGATGTGATGGGAATATGATATTTTCAAAAAACAATGTGCATACTTAATGTGGCCATTTATTTTGTTTTTTCTTTTTCCAAAATGCACTTGAAGGATTTCTAACCGATTTTTAAAAAAATTAAAAAAATTAAAAAAATATATTTTCTAAAAATAGAAAAAAGGTTAGACCTCAATATAAGAAAATAATGAAAGTGATATTAACACCAATAAGCATCTTTTTAACTAAATAGTGCGAAAAATCAGGAAGAAGCCCTATAATCATCCCATTATTAAGATCATTCCATTTAACTATTTCTATATATAAAAAAAAGATCATTCAATTTAAAAGGACCATAAGATCAAAAGTAATTATTAATGTATTTATATGCTGGCTATATCATATAAAATAAAACTATAAAAAATTACCACCATTTCTATTTTTTTTTATGTTTAGAAACACCTTTATTTGTAATTATTTTTTAAATTTCTTTTATAAACAAGTAAAGCTAACCATTTAAATATCTAAACAAACCTAAAACATGAACAAGTCTATGTATAATTTAACCAATTAGTTAATTGAAAAATTCTCAACAACCTAACTATTAGAAGATAAAAATAATTAGTTAGATCTTAACCAATATCCTAAAATTAAGAAAAAAAAAAATCAATAACTACATCAATTTTAATGGGAGAAAGTGATCATATAGCTAGTCTATATAAATGACCTAACGCAAATCAACTCAACCAACAAAAGCTTCTTTATTCATTATATTACTCAAATCTCGTAATCACAATGGCCGTCATGAAATTTCTTATCGTTCCTCTTGTTTTGATTGTTTTAATTTTTGGATTATGTGAGAGCTTTACATTTGAAGGGAATGACTTAGAATCTGAAGAGAGTTTATGGCATCTTTATAAGAGATGGAGTAGCCATCATAGAATCTCAAGAAATGGAAGGGAGATGCACTATGGTTTGGAATAGTAATCTCATTGTGTTGATAGACCCTTATAGGGTTGAAAAAGAGCCTGTAGTTGCATACTACTCACTGGGCTTTAATCTTATTGTTTTCTTGGTCTTTTAGCTCTTTGTTTTTTCTTATGTTTTTCTTCCCAAGTAGCGAAAAAGAGGAGCTTCAGGGTGCTATTGAGGTCAAGGTTTGCCACACTACAACCATACTTCCAAACTTAAGTTTTCTATTATGAGTTCTATAACCTAGGAGTTAAAGTTATTTAAGTTAGATATGGAGTTGTATAAACATTATACTGGTTTGTAATAAAATAAATTTAGCAAACGAACTGTTGTTATATTTACTTGGTCTAAAAGATAGTTAGACAAACAGGTCGAAGTGGACAGTAGGTGCCACAAAAGGGCGGTACTTGCGGTCCCTACACCTCCTTGCGGGCGAAAGAGGTAAGCTCGGGAAGGGGTGTCACACAATGTATTAAGGTTGGAGAATGCATAAATTGGCAAGTCTTGTTCACACTAAATGAGATCTTTGGACGACTGAATGTTGCATATTGCAATGCACCCACAATGCTACGATATAATCGAACATCGGGCATTTTTTCACCTTGTCGAGTTGAAACTAAAGGACTACTTACAATTGATGCATACATACTCTTTGAACCAAACATATGAGTCATTTCTAATAGATCCAATATGTATTTGGATTGTGAAAGAAAGAGTCCACCATTGGAAAGATATGACAGTTCAATCCCAAGAAAGTAGCTCAATGAACCATGGTTTTTCAAAAAAAATTGCCCATTCAACAGATTAATTAATTCAGAAATCACCTTGTGTGAGTTGGCCATAATGATTATATCATCTACATAGAAAGACAGATGTAAACGTTTTGAGAGTGGTTTGAGGAGGGAGATACGGACTCCCGTTACTACTACAGCTAACTGGACTGATTTTTCCATGTTAATTGAGACTACTATGCGAGTGGAAGAGAGCCTGATAGAGGACAGGCAAGACAGGGAAGTCTCCAGAGGGAAGAAAAGAAAATTTACTCTAGAAGAGTCTGATAGGAGAGATTTCAAACCTCGTTTTAGTGGGCTAGTGACCTCTCAGGGCAGTACAACAAGCACTCAACAGAGGAGAGGTAGACAGAGATCCAACCAAACAGCTGGGAATTCCAGATCAGGAAGTTATGGGGAATCAGTGCCCAGTACAGGTAGAGAGCCCCAGCGACCAAATGTGGCAAATTTCATATAGGACATTGTAATGAGAGAAAAAATGTATGTTATCATTGTGAACAGCTTGGGCATTTCAGGAGGGAATTTTCGTAGTTGATTTTAGGTACGCAAATTCAGCAGTCTCAGATTGTGATGTAAGCTAAGGTAGGCACTGCAGTTGATGAGGGCACTAATAGTGCCGAATAGAAGGGTGTAGCAGGAAGGCCACATCAATAGGGCAAGGTCTACGCTATGACCCAGTAGGAGGCTGAGGATGTGCTGGATGTCGTTGGTAGTATGGTGTTTATTCATGATAGACCTGCACATGTTTTATTTGATCAAGAAGCGGCTCATTCATTTATTCTTTATTTCTAGTATGTTTGCATTGAATATTGATAGGTGCTAGAAATTATGCTTACGGAGTTGACTATTTCTACCCCTGTTGTTGATGTGCTGATAGTTAATAATTATTATAGAAACTATGTAATTCTTATAGATGGACAACATATGAGATTGATTTGATTCCCTTAGAATTGCTACAGTTTGATGCTATTATAGGGATGGATTTCTTGTTTAAACATCATGCATCTTTTGATTGTCATAAGAAAGAAGTTATATTCAGATTACCAGGTTAGGTAGAGGCAGTGTTTATAGAGGAAAGGAAAATTCGTTCTACTTGTTTGATTTCAGTAGTAAAGGCCAGGAAGTTGTTGAGTAAAGGTTATACAACATTCTTGGCCCATGTAACAGTTTTTTAACAGAGGAAGATAAGACCGATGGATGTTTCTGTGGTACAGGAGTTTATTGATGTATTTCTTAAAGAGTTATTAAGATTACCACCTGATAGAGAAATGGAGTTTATTATAGAATTATACCAGGAACAACACCCATCTCATAGGCATCGTACAGAATGGCTACAGCTGAGCTGAAAAAATTGGAAGCTCAACTGCAGGAAATAGTTGATAAAGGCTATATCAGGCTCAGTGTATCACCTTAGGGAGCGCCAATTTTATTTTTAAAGAAAAAAGATGGCACACTCAGATTATATATTGATTACAGGCAGTTGAATAAGGTAACTATATGGAATAAGTATCCATTACCTCGTATTGATGACCTGTTTGGTTAGTTGAAAGGAACACCATATTTTCAAAAAGAAATTTGAGATTAGTTTACCATCAGTTGAAGGTTAAAGAGTTAGATATCCTTAAGACAACTTTTCAAACCAAGAATAGGCATTATGAGTTCCTAACAGTATTTATAGATTTGATGAATATGATATTTCATCCATACTTAGATCAATTTGTGATATTTTTTATAGATGATATCCAAGTGTATTTAAGTAACAAAGAATAACATGCAGAGCATTTAAGAATAGTGTTGCAAACACTATGTAACAAACAGTTATATGCTAATTTCAACAAATGTGAATTCTGGCTCAACCAAGTTATATTTCTTGGACATGCAGTATCTGTAGTAGATGTTAGTGTTGATCCCTAGAAGATTGAGGTTGTAGTTAGATGGGAAAGACCTACCTTAGTAATAGAGGTACATTATTTCCTTGGCCTACCAGATTATTATTGGAGGTTTGTGAAGAGTTTCTCGAAGATAACCCTTCCATTGACCAATTTAACTAGAAAGATGCCAAATTTGTATGGTCTAACTGTGAATGGAGTTTCTAGGATTTAAAGTAAAGATTCTTAATTGCGCCAATCTTAACTCTTTCAATGCCAAGGTAGGAATTCAAGATTTTATGTGACGCATTCAGACAGGGATTGGGATTTATGTTGATGCAGGACGGAAAAGTTGTAGCTATGTATCCAGGCAACTGAAGAAACATGAAGGTAATTATCCTACTCATGATTTGGAATTAGCAGTTGTTGTACTATCATTAAAGATATGGAGACATTGTTTGTATGGTGAGAAATATCATATCTTCATAATCCACAAGAGTTTGAAATATATCTTTGATTAAAACAAATTAAATTTGAGACAGATACGATGGATGGAGTTGATAAAAGATTATGATTGCACTATTAATTATCACCTAGGTAAGGCTAATATGGTAGTAGATGCTTTGTGTAAAAATTCAAGCTATTTTAGGGATATGTTAGGTTCTTTAAAGGGAAGGTTATTACATGACTTCAAAGGAGCTAATACAGCTTTGACAGTAGGTCATTTGGGAGAGATGATAACTAATTTCTAGATAAGACCTACATTTGTAAGTGATACTTTCGAATGCATAATGGTTCTGTATATATTCTGTAAAAATGAGAATTCTGTAAAACTTGGGATTTAGGTCTGATCCCTGCTTCCGTTCAAGGACCTTCATCGATTCCTTCTCTAAAATAGAGCCTCAGTTACCACTGACATTATCATTTCTGCTCTTAAAGTAAAAGAAATGGACCTGCTGTCTAATAAAGATGAAAGATCAAGTGCTGAAGGTTTGTTTGTGAAAGACAAAAACAACCATCACAATAAGGAAAAAGGCAAACAACCATCCACATATGAGAGTAAGGATAAGCCCAAGATTAGATGCAAATATTGTAAGAAAGTAGGACATCTAATCAAGAACTTCATAACCCAAAAGTGAACAAAAGAGCAAAAGAATAAGAATCAAAAAGCTTAATCCATACAGTCAAGTGAAGTTTCAGTAGAGGAAGACTCATTTTTCTATTCAATGCCTTAGCCACTTCAAATCAAAGGTCAGAACCTAGAAATCCAGCAAAGAGCCTTGATTGGGTGTTAGATTCACGGTGTTCTTTTCACTGACACCTAAAGGACTAGTTTAACTCCTACAAGGAAATGGATGGAGGTTCTATCTACATGAGTAATGATAACTCATGTCCAGTGATTGGCATTGGTTTAATCCCTCTTAAACTAGAAGATGAACCTATTAAACTTCTAAGGAATGTTAGGCATATTCTCAAACTAAAAAGAAACTTGATATCTTTGGGCATAGCTGTGAATATAGAGGGAAAGGAGGCTATTGTGAAGTTTGAAAAGATTCCTAGCTGATGTCAAAAGGAGTAAAGATCAATGGGGTGTATATGGTCAAGGTGTTCAAAAAGTATAATCAGCTTTGGTTGTAACTCACAAGGAGCCTACTGACGGAGACCTATGGCACAAAAGACTTGCACACATTAGTGCTAAAGCTCTTCAAGTTCTAGCTAATCAAGGAATCCTACCTAAAGGGGTTCATCAAGACCTTTCCTTCTATGAGCATTGTGTAATTGGGAAGGCTACAAGACAGAGCTTTGTTAAAGCTCAGCACACAACCAAAGTAATCCTTGACTATGTATAGCTAGACCTTTGGGGTTCCTCACCAATTCCATCACTAAGTGGTTCCATGTACTTTCTATCCTTCATTGATGATTTTTCTAGGAAGAGCTAGATATATTTTCTTTAAACTAATCTTTGAGAAATTTAAAGAATGGAAAATTATGGTGGAAAAATAAACAAATCTTTAAATTAAATGCCTTAGAACAGATAATGTGCTTGAGTTTTATGCAGAAGAGTTTAACAATTTTTGCAAACAGTGAGACATTCTCAAACACAGAACAGTCAGGTATACACCCCAAAATGGGGTAGCATAGAGGTTGAATAGAACTATACTTGAAAAAGTGAAAAGTCTCTTATGAAATTCCATCATATCAAAGAAATTTTAGACTGAAGCAACTGTTGGGATTGGTGTCCTAATTCTCCCGGAGTCTCGTAGTTTGTAATATATGCACATTGTTATAAATAAAATAAAAGTTATTTTATCTGGTATTTACTCATATCCAATAAACAAAGCTCCATGGTTATTGTATGTAAACTTAAGCATGTATATAAAATATACAAGTAGATCATACCTTAAGTGATAACCTAAAAAGGTCTGTAGTATAAGGATTAAGGAGGGATACCTGATCCTTGTGACACTATGGATATGGCCCACTTTGTAGATGTTTGTAAGTGTTATGAACTACTACAGATGGAAGATCCTGACAATTCATGTGGAGACATGCGAGCGGGGGCGTCCTATACAAAGAGTTTGTATAAGACCGGACCACGAGATGACTACTCTCTGTATATAACACCGTTGATACTGGAGACTTACATCTCACCTAAACGACCATAGTGATGGATCTCATACCAAGAGTTCCATGAGCGGGTTTAGATCGCTCCGATTTCACAGTGACCGAAACACAAATGACATACATTCAACACATATAGTTATACATCTAAAACTCATTATCGACATGCTCAGAATACAATAATTAACAAGGAAAAAGGTTCATACCAGATAAAGACTCTTTTCGTATGTCTGAACCTTAAGCAGCGGAAAACCTCCCACCGATCTACCAGAACCTGACGAGTATGTCGACTGCAACAGAACGATCCGAACGTACACAAATAATACAGTGGGAACGACACCACCACAAGAGAAACTCGGGTATCCTCGGTGTTAAAAACCCAAAGAGTGGGCTCTGGTAAGTTTGGTAGAGGACGGAGGAGAACATATTGTGTAGACGATAAGCTAGTGGGAGATGAAACTCCGCTATCGTATAGCGAAAATGATTATTGTATAGTACAGTACACGATCGTGTAGGAAAAACTAAACGATCGTTTAGAAAAAATATGTGCGATCATTTAAAGAAAGTGTGAGGCAAACGATCATTTAGACGAACGAGCTTCTATCGTATAGGCTCTCGCGATCACTTTCACGGATTCTTTTGGGCACGCGATAACACAAATGCACGATTGAATTAAAATGAAAATGATTTTCACTGTTTTAATCCGCTGGTTACCATAACCATCGCAACCCCACTTTCCATGTCCGAACGTGGATAAATCCGTTAATTATCAAATAATTAATCAATTAATTTAATTAATAAATATAATCATATTATACTTATATCCTATAGTTTGATATCATATATTTACTATAGTATTTTCTTCTCTACTTCATATAAATCATATTTATATCTAATTTCCTCCAAAATAATGTATCTCATACATTTAGCCAATTATATCATATATAATTAACCAGTCCAATTAAATCATATATAATTGAACTTCCTCTAGTCAATTTGAACACTTCAAATTAACCCAAACACTACTTCTCGACTTTATCCAAGCTACCCAGGTGACCTAATGGACATGTGGCTCAAAGCTCCAATGGTACGTGAATAGTTGACTAAACTCTTTAGCCACGAGATCCACCATTCGTTAACTGTCAGTGATTCCACTAAAGACCAACAACTGAACTCTTCTTACCACAGATATATTTCTGTGTCCATCAGATATAATCAATCATGAGTACGATAACCCTTCATAGATGCTCGTAAGTACAGTTGGTCCAATTTACCATTTTGCCCCTGTAGTTACATCTCACTTCTTAAGTACCACTGATTCCTCTAATGAACAATACAACATAGTCCAACTATGTGTGAATACCTCTCAGGCCAAGAGAAGGTGTGTGGTGCCACATCATTCAAGCCCCGGAATCAGCCCTTAAGGGAGTCATCTATCTACTTACCCCTGCCTCGGGGAAGGAGTGAATTCCATCTTGTGTAGCTGAGTTCCCAACTCCCAAATCAGACAAATCCCTAAAATGATAGGTTTGAATCGGCGACTTGGCCAGTCGTACTCATACAAATCAAAGGTCTGCCCTCAATGGCAGGAGTTCCCAACTCACTCAGGATTGAGATCATGTTACCTATGGTCATCCTAGTAAAGTGAAGTCTCTGTTATGAACAGTGTTATATAACGAGACATTAATACTTCGTGGTCAGGTCTTATACAAACTCTTTGTATAGGACGCCCCCGTTTGCATGTCTCCAATATGAATGATCAGGATCAGACCATCTGTGACAAGTTACAACACTTGTGATCATTCCACAAAGTGGGACGTATCCGTAGCGTTACCAGGATAAGGTTTCTCTCATTTATTTATATACTACATACTACAGACCATTTTGGTTATCTCTTAAGAATGATCCACTTGTATGTCACCCATACATACTTGAGTCACATACAAATAACCGAGGATTTTATGTTTATTGGTTTGTGGTAAAGTAAATAAAACAAATAACCGAGCAAAACAACAAGATGTGAAGTAAATATCATATATTAACAACACAAGTGTTTATATATACTGTTTACAAACTACAGGACACGAGACTTTAGGGCATCAACCCCAACACATAGGTGACATGACCTCAATCCTGAGTATTTTGGGAACTTCTGCCTTTGAGGGCGGTCCTTTGATTAGTATGGGTGAAAGTGGCCAGATTGCCAACTCAACATGCCTACCTTTTTAGGAACTTTTCTGATTTTGGGAGCTGGGAACTCAGTTATATAAGATGGAATTTACTCCTTCCCTGAAGTAGAGGTAAGTAGATAGATTGCTCCTTTAAGGGCTGATTCCAGAGCTTGAACATAGTGGCCACAGCTTCTCCTTGGAAGAGAGGACTCAGTCATAGTAGGACTATGACTTATGTTCATTAGAGGGATCAGTGGTACTTAAGGAGTTAGATGTAACTATAGGGGCATAACGATTATTGGCCCAGCTGTACTTACGAGCGATCTGTGAAAGGTTATCGCAATGTTGATTGGTTGATATGGACACATAATATATCTATGGTAAGGAGAATTTAGCTGTCGATCTTTAGTGGAGTGTCTGGCAGTTAATGGATGATGCATCTCATGATTAAAGAGTTTAGTTAGTTATTCACATGTCGTTGGAGCTTCGAGCTACAGGTTCATAAGGTCCTTTGGTAGCTCAATGGATTCAAGTTGAGAATCAGTTCTTAGTGTTGATTTAAAATGTTCAAATTTACAAGAGAAAATTTGATTATATATGATATGATCGGGGTGATGTATGCGATACATCAAGTGGAGGATTAATGTAAATGAGATTTACTTTAAGTACCATGAAATAGAAAAAGAGTTATGGTGTATATGTTTCATGGGATGAAATATTAAAACTATAGATTATAAATATAGTATGGAAAGTTGGTTATCATATATATTTATAATAATATTAATGATTGGATAATTATCTCTTTTTCTTTAATAACCAATTGAGTGGGAGATTATTGGTGGTTTCATGGTAACCGTGAGATAAAAGGAAAAATATTTTCCTAATTTTAGTCTGATTTTGTGAGAGTTGCTATTCTTGGAAATTTCTCACAGATTGATTGTCAAGTGGATTAGATTCACTAAAAGATAGTTGAAGAGAGATTGTACGATCGTGGAATGACACTACACGATAGTTCACTCAGTTGGCCTTTAGTTAAATGATCGCAGAGCTTTTACTAAACGATCGCATAACATTTGTTAAATGATTAGGCATCATCAATACGATAGACTTTGTCATCTCCCACTTGCTCAATCATTTACACGATTATTATTCCTTGGTCTCATCCTCTAACTAAGTCCACACAGAGCCCACACTTCTGGATTCTCACACCAAGAATACCAAGGTAGCCATTCTGGTGGTGTCGTACTTTACTCAACATAGTTTGAGGTTTTTTGGAGGCCGTTCGTTGAGTTCGGGTGTTCGTATTCATGGTCTCTGTGATCGTGTTGTGTTGCGGTCACAGTGTTCGAGCACTGGGGGTTGCTATCTTGCTGATTGCACGAGCGTTCGTGATCGAGGGTGTTTGAAGATGAATCTTTAAAGGTATGTTAATTTTATCCCTGATCTTATAGAAAAGCATGCTGTAATTTTGTTTTGTGCATAGTCAGTATGTTTCTGTTTGTTGATTTTAATTTTTTATGTTCAAATACGATTGGAATTTTGAACGATCATTCTGTTGCTCATGGAAATCCTCACATCCAATTTCCTTCAGCATCCTCCTATACAGTATACACATAGTAGATGCCCTCATACATCTCTTATCTTACTCCTAAAGAAAAGTGGATTAAACACCTCTCCAAACCTAAGCAACCTAGGTGCAGGTCTGTTCGTCAGAATAAAGGTAAGCTGAATGCCCGAGCTATCAAATGCATGTTTGTGGAGTTCACTGAAGGTGTAAAAGGTTACAAACTATGGCATCCTATAAAAAGAAAGTATGTGACCAACAGAGATGTTATTTTCAGGAAAAAATGAAATGTTTATGTAGAAGAGTAATGTCCCTGAATAATTATCTCAAAAGTTGACTGATAAAAATGAGGTAGAGCATTCACTTAATCCCAATTCAGCTTTTTCAAGCTCAAATTCTAGAAATAACAATGATATAATGTCTCAGCATGAAGAAGAATAAGAAGAGATAGCCACTGACAATGAGCAAGAGGAACCAGACCTTAGAAACTACTCTTTGGCTAGAGATAGGCAAATGAGAACTATAGGACTACCTACAAGGTGTGAAGCCAATTATATCAATCTAGCATTGAATGCATTAGAAGAAGTGAGTGACCTAGAATCATTGAAAAAACAATAAGTTATACGAATACAAGAAGATGGATAGAAGCTATAAATAAAGAGATTGAGTCTGCAATGAAGAATGAAACTTAGGATTTAGTACCTCTACCTAAAGGATGTAAGCCA
>NW_028326300.1:0-29454 GCF_027475165.1 Benincasa hispida
TCTAATTGATCGATTAATTTCTAAAAATTTCGTATTTGTTAGGGACCTATTAGACTTAAATTTAAAAGTTTGGAGACCTATTTAGACAGTTTTGAAAGTTAAAAATTTAGGGACTAAACTTGTAATTTTAACTTATATATTCACCACTATTGAATGACCTGTATAATCTGGAGTTTTATTAAAATTATACATAACATGATCATTGGCGAATATGCAGTTGAAGACTCTCTCATGTGAAGGAATCTCTTACTTGATAAAGTTTCTTTCGAAAATTTATTAGCTTGTTGAGTTTTTGGTTTTTTATATTATTGTATCTTGTAGTTTAAACTTTCGGGTTTATGGTTTTAACATATTAATAATGCGAGAGGTCTATCGATCCATGCCTCAGAAAATTATTTCCAATTCATTGAATTTTCTATCCATTAGACTTAACATAATCATGTGTGTGGCCACAAACTAATGAGTGTAATTATGACATCATCAATATATATTAAACTTTTATTTGTCTGCCAGATTTGGGAAATAACAGCAAATAATATCATCATGGTTTCTGCAATTGGAAATGATGGACCACTTTATGGGACTTTAAACAATCCTGCAGATCAGAGTGACGTCATTGGTGTTGGTGGTATTGACTACAATGATCATATTGCTTCGTTTTCCTCACGTGGCATGACTACTTGGGAGATGCCTCATGGGTAAATTAGAATTACACTTTGCTTAGACTCTTAAAGTTCCTTCAATATTTTTCTCCTATCTCCTTATGATATCTTGAGCAGTTCCAAAATATTTTAGCTATTGCTTCCATGGTAATATTGGGCAAATGATTTATTTCCTTTCTTTGATTGGAATTTGGCCTATGATGAAGCAGATGTATTGGATGCATCGAAATTCAAACTTAAACCCACAATGTATTTATAAATGGGTTCATTTTCACCTTCTACTAGCCAATTTGAGCAAAGCTCAATGAATAAGGCTCCAATTACCGTCACAAAGGTCATGGTTTGATTTTCCACACCCTCAATTATTGAGCAAAAAATTTTTCACATTATACTACTATACATTTTCTTTCTTTTCTTCTCTTTTTTGCCTCTTTTTGTCCATTCATATCGGCACTCTCAAACATGTCATTTTGTACAGTTATGGTCGTGTGAAGCCAGATGTTGTTGCATATGGTCGGGAAATTATGGGATCCAAAATTAGTACTGGGTGCAAAAGTTTATCGGGCACTAGTGTGGCGAGTCCTGTGGTTGCTGGTGTGGTATGTCTACTTGTTAGTGTCATCCCTGAAAGCCAGCGGAAGGTTATTTTAAATCCAGCTAGCATGAAACAAGCACTTGTTGAGGGAGCTGCAAAGCTTGCTGGTCCTAATATGTACGAGCAAGGTGCTGGCAGAGTTGATCTGTAGGTTTAAACTCTCATTGTTGTTCTTCTTTTTGTGTTCTGCTTCTAGAGTGTTTTCTTACTTCTCTGAATATTCCCAGGTTAGAATCGTATGAAATACTTAAGAGCTACCAACCCCGGGCAAGTATCTTCCCCGATGTTCTTGACTATACAGATTGCCCTTATACGTGGCCCTTTTGTCGCCAACCTCTTTATGCAGGCGCAATGCCTATTATTTTCAATGCTACCATTTTGAATGGGATGGGTGTAATTGGATATGTTGAAGGTCAACCAACTTGGCATCCTTTGGATGAAGAAGGAAATCTCTTAAGTATTCACTTCACTTATTCTAAGGTCATTTGGCCTTGGACTGGTTACATTGCACTTCATATGCAAATTAAGGAAGAAGGTGCACAGTTTTCTGGAGAAATTGAGGGCAATGTGACTCTAACAGTATATAGTCCTCCATCTAGAGGAGAGAAGAACCGTCGGATTAGTACTTGTGTGCTACAGCTGAAGTTAAAAGTAGTTCCTACACCTCCAAGATCAAAACGAATTTTATGGGATCAATTTCATAATATCAAATATCCTCCTGGTTATATTCCTAGAGATTCCTTGGATGTACGCAATGACATTCTGGACTGGCATGGAGACCACCTGCATACAAATTTTCATATCATGTTTAACATGTTGAGTGATGCTGGGTACTATGTTGAAACGCTTGGTTCTCCTCTTACATGCTTTGATGCTCGCCAATATGGGACACTTCTACTAGTGGATCTTGAAGATGAGTACTTCAAAGAGGAAATTGAAAAGTTGAGGGACGATGTTATGATTACTGGATTGGGATTGGCTGTGTTTTCTGAATGGTATAATGTAGAAACAATGGTAAAGATGAGGTTTTTTGATGATAACACAAGAAGCTGGTGGACACCAGTTACTGGAGGTGCAAATATTCCTGCACTCAATGATCTTTTAGCCCCATTTGGTATTGCTTTCGGGGATAAGATTTTGAACGGTGACTTTTCTATTGATGGTGAACAGAGTCGGTTTGCATCAGGAACAGATATCGTGAGGTTTCCACAAGGTGGTTATGTGCATAGTTTCCCTTTCGTTGATAGCTCAGAGAGTGGGGCGGCTCAGAGCATACTAACATCTAGCATGAGTAAGGTAACTGTTGCAAGCTTCTCTATGAAATTCCCTCTTAAAATAATTTTTGTGGTGACCAAAAGTCGTTGCAAATTTGAATTGTCCAGTTTCCTATCTTGGAAGTACAAGTAATTATGGACAACTCTGTATTTTAGTTGAATAAGATACTTAAAAGAGTACAATCATGCACTAGGGGGAATTAGTAAGTTGTAGCAGAAGCATATCTATTTGATGCTCGAGAAGTTAGTTTCTTGATTCCAGTGAAAGGAGCATGACACCACTAAAGACGTGTTAAGAACATTTTAATATTTAAATATTTTGAAACTGTCAGAAAGAATGTATTTAAATGCTTGAATTATAGGTCTGTTCTGTATTCTTCTTGACATTAGGAGTCTTTCAGAAAGAGGTCTTGCATTCATCCTTCCATGAAATTACTCTGATCTTTGTAATACCTTTAACCTAACTGTTCATCGACAAATGCAGGCAGATTTTCCGATTCTTGGCCTATTAGAGGCAATAGAAGGCCGTGTAGCAGTTTATGGAGATTCAAATTGTCTGGATAGCAGCCATATGGTTACAAATTGCTATTGGCTGTTGAGAAAAATATTAGATTTTACCAGTGGAAACATTAGAGATCCTGTACTATTCACCAAGTTTTCCAAACGAGATTCACCTTTGTATCTGGAAGACAACAAACTACCATCTCGAAGAAGTGATGTAAATTTCTCTTTATATTCTGCTGTTGCCGGGAAGGAATTGTTATGCAGGAGTGATTCTAGGTTTGAAGTGTGGGGGACCAAGGGATACAGTATACAGGTCAGGGGAAGAAATCGAAGGCTGCCTGGATTCCCTGTAATCGACTTGGGAAGAGGCTTGAATTCTACTCTAGAAAGTTCTTCGATGGGACCTCCAAAGTTGACGTTAAAAGACCGAAGAGATACATATGGAAACCGATACTTAAGCTTGTTCTATCGAGATGAGGTGAGGTCAACTTTCTTGATGATTCAAGGCTTAAGTTACGATATTATTTCATCAATATGATTCTGAATTGTTCTTCCTTGCAGCCTGACATGCCTTTGATTGTTCCTAATCAATGGCTTGTTCCTGCTGTAGTTGCATTAACAGGTCAGGATATATTCCTCATTGCTCCTGAATTTGGTTTCCTTTTACGAATTGTATACCTGATTGGGTTTCTGCTCTTTTAGGGCTTTTGCTCCTTTTGAGTTTTTGGCGGATTAGACAGAAGCGACGACGGCGACGAAGAGGATCTGGATCTGCACGTTTTTCCAATATATAGTTAAGGAAAAATTTTGATGTTGTAGTTTCCGAGGTATAATATACTTCCATGAAGGAATTTTTGATGTAAAATTAGACGCGTAAATGTTGTGTAGTACCGTACCACCCGTAGTAATAGATGTGATATGGAGAGTTGAAATTAGGGCGAAATTCCTCTCTTCTTACCCGGCACAGACCAATTTGGAGAAGCAATTACTCTCTCTTTCTCGTTTAGGGCTTAAATGCAAGGATTCAACTCAGTAAGCCTATGAAATTTCGGGGAAAAAAATAGAAATTAGATGATTACTTGGATTTTTCTACTTTGGGTGATAGGGCTGTTTTTAAATATAGAAAAATGAGTAATTTATATATAAATGTAGCAAAATGTCACTATCTGTCAGTGATAGATCGTAAGTATCTGTCATTAATAGTGATAGGAAATTTTGTTATATTTGAAATTATTTTCAGCAATTTTGTTATTTAAAACAATTGGAAATAAGGACTTCTTTATCTCGACTTTACTCTTTCATCTCTGGTTCCCTCTTATCCTATCCATCTCTCCTCTTCTCTGATGACTCCATCTCACTCTTTAATTTTCTTTCTTCTTTCTCTATTTATGCTGGGAAATGTCAAGTTTCGATCAACCCTCCGGCCACCAAATCTCCCAAGTGCCGGCATGGTGGGCCATTAAGTTCCCTTTCTTAATACCTGATTACGTGCTCTTCTACTTCCTCTGCTACAATGCTCTCTCTCTTTCCCTATTACTCATTTGCTAAAATGTCTGATCCATCTTCCAGCTTCATTCTCGCATCCCAGCCACTTGTTCAATTCCCAAAACATCCCAGCAATATTTTAATTTGTTTAACATCAGATTGGATGAAATAGAGAATAAAGGGGAGGACACAGTTTGAAGAGAGAATGAAGGGAAAGAGAATGTTGAAATTGGGATTAGTTTTCATGCAATTACAGGTTGGAGGGAGATGGAGTCATCAGATAAGAGAAGAGGGATGGATGGAATGAGAGAGAAACAACTGACAAGAGGATAGAGAGGGAGTAAAGAGGAGGGAAAGAAGACGCGGGTGACAAATATTAAAAATTATACATATTTTTTCCAAACTCATCTTCCAACATCGTCTATTAATATCTACTCAATTTTATATTTGATTTTAACTGATTTATAAGTTGAGGGACTTTTTAAACATTTTTTTGAAGCTCATGGACTAAAATGATAAATTTGAAACTTTAAGGACCAAACATATTTATTTTAAAAAAATAAGGGACAAAAAATGTATTTTTTCCTAAACCAAAACATGAATTATGGTGTTTTTAGTTGGAGCATTTGTTATTAAATTATAGTATTGAGTTATAGAAGATTGATTTGAAATATTAATGCCCTTATCATGGCTTGAGAATTTATGTTTACATGTTGAAATTGTTTTAAAAAACCAAGCTAAGTTTTTAACTAATTACGTTAATAATACCTTCAAATTTCTCATTCAAATAATCTTGTTTCTTTTGCCATTATAGCCCGTTGTTGCTCGTTTCATGATGAGCTTACAAAGAACCGCTCTCCATTTTGTTAGCTCATTCGTTGTTCAATATATGGTTACACTTTGTTAGCTATGTAAGAAGGGTTTGAAGTATGACATTCTCATTTCTTCCTTAGTTGGGTCCAGTGACAACACTGCCAACTATGAAAAGAATTATAAATTTAGGACTTTTAATTTTGATAGCATTTAAGCATTTTATAGTTTTTTTAAATTTTGGTAGATCTTTAGGTATTTTATCTAGGTTTGAAACATATTGTGCACTTTATTGGTTGTTAGGCTATTTTTTTTGTAGCTTTGCTAAATCTAAAACATATTTTGTAGCATTGTATTAAACTCAAGTGTGAATTGATCCATAGAAATAAAGTGAATGATTATGTCATGAAATGATAAATGTTTTGTGGAACATTTGTGTTGAATATATGAAATTAATTGAAGCCAAGGTTGAAAATTATTATTGCAAAAAATGAATTTATGTAAGATTTGAATTGTTATTATGCAAATTAGACAATTAGACATCATCTAAACGAAACATATTGAATAACGATGTTAGTGTACAATCATCATCCATTAGGTATACAGTATTGGTTACTAAATGACATTATGACTAACTGTCATCGTAGATATATGATGACACAGGTATAAACTTTGTTTACCAACATCATACCTAACGGTCATCGTACATATTTGATGATAAACTAACATTATAATCCATCCGTTAACTTGAGTTACTGAATTTTTGTAGTATCCGTTGATCAACGATGACATACCATAACGTACTGAAGGACTGGCAAGCTGTCATTTGTAGACTTAGATAAAAAGTGTAAACAGCTCATCACCAAAGTACTTTTGAGTAAAAGAACTCTTAAATGAACCTGTGAATAATTCTTAGGATATTTGTTATCAACAAGTAGAGAAAGAAACAAAGAGTCAGTTGAAGATTTGAAGAAGTGCAACTTAGAAGTAGAAAGAAAACAATACACAAATCCAGAATTCAGCAGAGAACAAATAAAAGAATCGAAATCCATCTTATTATAACTTGTTTTGTTTTGTGTAGACAAAATCTAATCCAATATTTAATTTTTAATGCTCTTCCGTTTTACAAAGTCAACTTACATTTGAAAGAATTCCTATAATCCAAAAACTAACCCAAAGGAAAGAAAGAAAGGTGTTGTAGATTGTACACATTACAGAATGAATGCTTTTTTGCTTCCTCCTCATGAGCTTCCACTAAAACCTCCGCTTTCTTTCCTCGTCGTTCTCATCTCCATTTCCCTGGTTGTTTGGCCATCACCACTCGACCCAGATGGATACAAACCATACTCACTCGTCGGCTCGCTGTACTCACTGCCGTACTCCTGGCTCGCCAATGCCATCTTCCTGAACTTTTTCAGGTCCTCATTGTACTGAGCTGTGTCATAGTCAGAGCTTCCATACGAACTGTAGACAGTACTATGTCCAGGTCGAATCCCTTCGTTAAGATCAGAAAGTGAGGCTTCACCTTCAAGAGCATGAACCACCTGACTCATCCGTGGTCGGCGTCTTGCCGAATGGCGCACACAGGCGGCTGCACAAGCAACCATGCGAGCCATCTCGTTGTGGTCATAGTTATCTCTCAGCTTTGGATCTACTAGACCATCATACACCCCATCTTCGGTGGCCCGTAATAGTAATGGCCTTGCCTGAAATTGACAAGATGGGTTGATTTAGATTTTAGATGTCTGAGAAAGGTTTGCAGAGATGTTTTATTTGAACATAAATGGCTAATGGCTGATGGGCTTACCCAATCGAGCAATCCATCATCCATGAATGATTGAGTTGTATCTACAGGTCTGCGTCCAGTAATCATCTCCAAAAGCATCACTCCAAAGGAGAAGACATCTGATTTCTCAGTGAGTTTCCCGCTTGAAGCATATTCAGGAGCAAGGTATCTGAATGGAGTAAGCAAATTCAAGAATTCAGAAACATGAAATTATCACGAAATCATCCCTCAGATTGATGACATGAATTTGAATGTGGTTCAAAAGCGCATACCCGAAAGTTCCCATGACTCGGGTTGAAACATGAGTATTAACATCAGAAGACAATTTGGCAAGCCCAAAATCTGCAACCTGGAAAAAGATATCAAATTCAACATATCAGCAACAAACCCATTTGCTTAAAGGGAATAGAAGAGAAGAAATCTCATTTACTCTTCTACTTGAACAGAGTTAACTTCATAGATTCAAATTCAAGAATTCAGAAAGCTCCCATTTTTACCTTTGCTTCGAATTTGAGATCCAAAAGAATATTTGCTGCTTTAATATCACGATGAATGATCTTAGGATTACCTGCACATTACATCACAAGACTCTTCAATACGTGAATTGTACAAACCCAGAACACATCTAATCACAAACACAATATACTTACAGTCCTCATGAAGGTAGGCCAATCCCTTGGCAGATCCCAGAGCAATTTTCAGTCTCGTTGGCCAGTCCATGGTGGGTCGTCCTTTCCCTGCAAAATGACAGTTACCTATAAGTTAAGATCCTCAAATCTCCCATCAATAAACACCTCAGATCAACCCATATAGCAACAGGGTAGATTCCATTGAATCATAACGTACCATGCAAGTGAAACTCCAATGTGTTGTTAGGAACAAATTCATAAACCAGCAACCTTTTGGAGCCAGTAATGCAATATCCAACTAAGGAAACAAGATGTCTATGATGAACTCGGCTGATTATTTCCACTTCTGCTTGAAATTCACGCTCACCCTGTCCACTTCCAGCTTTAAGTTGCTTCACTGCAACTTCCTTCCCATTTGGAAGTACTCCTTTATGAACATAACCAAACCCACCTTGTCCAAGGAGATTGGCTTCTGAAAACCCATCTGTCGCCATTGCTAACTCTTCATAAGTGAAGCTGCTTTGTGAGAAGCCCAAGGGAATAGAAGATGGAGCAGGAGCAAGCGAATTTTCAGACCCTGAATAATTAGATCCAGAGCCTCCGCTGCTGTTTATAATCGGAGGTGACAACGGTGGCCGTGATGATGGCGGAGGAGATGGCTTCGGCACTGCCCCCACGACATGATCTGCCGGTGGCGGCTGATGTGATTGCCAGTGGTGCTGTTGTGGACCATATGGGCCATCTGACATTCAATTGTTCATAAAAATTAATTTCAAATTCCATAATTCATTTAGAGTTTAGTTGAGATATCTGGAATATTTGACCGTTCTCACCTTTAAACGCCGGGGGTGGCGGCGGCCGGTAGTAAGCCTCCTCGTCGCGTCTTCTCTTCTTTCTTAAACACAAAAACATAACAATCAACGCCACAACCACCACCACCACTCCAGCAATGGCAACTCCAGCCACAAGTCCAGCCGAAGCTCCCGATGACGATGGGGGAGACGGCGGAGACAGATTTCCTCCAGGACTCGCTGGTGTACCAGAACCCGACGGCGGCGTCGGACTTGGCAGCTGCGGGGGAGCAGTCGAGTTGGTAGACGGCGGCGGCGGCGAAGAGCTCGAAGGCGTGGTCGGCGGTGAAGGAGAAGAAGTAGGCGGCGATGGAGCGGAAGTGTCCGGAGGCGGCGGCGAAGGAGTGGTGGTAGGCGGCGGAGATGAAGCAGGTGGAGGCTGAGAGGCAGCGTCGGGAGGCGGCGGTGAGAGAGACGGAGGTGCCGGGGGAGGTGCGCCGGTGGTTGGAGGTGGGGGTGAAGTCGTATTAGTCGCCGGCGGCGAGGTCGGAGCCGGAGACGACATTCTCCCCCAAAAAAAATCAGTGTACAGAGTCAGAAATCAAAAAGCACGAAATGGGTTTCGCTTAAATAAAGAAAGAATTAAAAAAAAATCCCTGCTTTGAAACTGGAAATTGAAGAGGTTAGTAATGGCGGAATTAGGAGGAAGAAAGAAGAAGAAGAAATTTCCTTTTGGGATACAGTACCAAACAAATTAGCAATAGACAATGTATAATTTGTATTGCACATAATTTGCACTGTGTGAGCTGTCGACTCCAACACGAAAAAAAAAAAAGAAAAAAGAAAAATAATAATAATAATATAATATAAATAAATGGGACCCACACGGCCCGCCAGTTTCTCCGTTTAATTCTCCTTTCCTTTCGCATTGGATTATTTATTTATTTATTTTCCAACGGAACTGAAAGTGGGATGTCAAATTAAATTACAGATTTTTCCTTTTTTTATTTAGGACAGAAATCAGAATATCAATTATAATTTATATATATACATTTTTAATTTGGAGTATATATGCTTAATCGGTCCCCATAATTGAAGATTTCTTTAAATATAATAATATCCTAAACCCTCTCTCGTATATATAAAATAAAGAAAAGTGAGGATAAATTAGTAATAATCAAATTGTTTTTTTTTTTTTTTTTTCAATTAAATTATAAATTTATTCTTTGAATCTATAAGCTTGTATATGTTTGTATGTGAAAATGAGTGTAGCTTCAATTGACAAAATAATAATAAATAATATTCTATTATAGTTTTCGAGATTAGAGGTTGAATTCTTCCAACTCATATGTTATTAAAAATTTATTTAATTTTGTGTGAATATTTCTAAAAACTGTATAAAAGAAAAGTTTCCAATAGGTCATTAACTTTTTTATTCCTAATTTTATGTGAAATAAATTTTTAAATTTCTAATTTTGTAGACAAATCTTGAATTATCTCAATATTTTTAAAATTCACAAACTTACTACACAAAATTGAAAGTTGTCTCATTAGACACAAACTTCGATTCTATATTAATTGATAAATTTTAAAATCTTTTAGTGTACAAATTACCTATTAAACACAAAATTGAAAGTATATAGATCTATTTTAGATGTTTTAAAAGTTCATAGATTTATCAAACATTTTTAAGTTGGATTTCTTCGATGCTTCTTAAAGTTTATGGACCAAACAAAAAATAAAGATTTAAGCTTTGTTTGTTAACCATTTGGTCTTTTATTTTATTTTATTTTATTTTTAAATTAAGTCTATGGACACTACTTTCACTTTCAAATTTCTTCCTTTGTTATTTTCTTTTTGTCAATGGTTTAAAAAAACAAAGCCAAAATTTAAAAATTAAAAGCTAGTTTTTAATGTTTTTGGAATTTAGTTAAAAAATCAACATTTATACTTAAAGAAAGATGCAAATTATTGTAAGAGATTGAAAGAAATAGACTTAAATTTCAAAACTTAAAAATAAAAAATAAAATGGTTAGGAAAGAAATAGAGTTAGTTGATGATTGTTTTCGAAAAATGAAATAATGGTGGAAGTTGGGTTCTCTCTCCAGCTATCCATAGTAGACTTTTTGAATAAGGCAGTCAATTATTGCAATGAAAACATTGAAATAAATTATCTCTAAAAATTCTAAAATAGACAAATAATGATAAAGAAATAATAGTATTAAAGATGAAGGGAAAATGGAATATTAAATTTGAGGATGATGTTGAGAAATAGTGGGAGGGGAAGGATTCAATATTGGGTTATCACAATGCATTGGCATTCATAGAAAAGGTATAGTGTTGGTTGCCCCACAAAACCTCCATTTGGGAACAAACAAACAAACAAACCCAAAGAGGCACACCACATTCACAATATGTTTTATATACATTAAAAAAAAAAAAAAAACCCTTTTATTTATTTATTTATTTATTTTATAATTATTTTGTCTCATACATTCATTGAGGTACCCTATATTATTTGAGCCATAGTTTACTATGATATATATAATATTTTTAATACAACAAATGCAATCTATAAAAAAAGGTATAGTACATGCTTTACTTTGGCCCCTTTTTCTTTTTGAAATAAGGGTATCTAACTTTTTCCATCTTCAACCATTTTTCATCTTTGAATCTTAGCATTTGAATAAACAAGCAAAAAAATGATAAAAAGGATTTTATGGGATAATATAGGAGATAAAGTAGATTTGTCCCATGAAATAATCTTTTGTAAAAATGGCACAAGTATAAGAACTCATATTTTAGTTATATATATATATATATTAATAATATACTTTAGATTAGAAATATAATTGATTTATCAATGATGCTGATGTCAAATATCAGAAAGAAAAAATGTACATGATCTTCCCGTGACAGCAACAATAAATTAATTTGATTTAGTGTGATTTAAAAAGAAAAAACAAAATAAAGAGACACACCACATTCACGTACTTCTTTATTATTATTTTGTCTCATGCATATCGCATTCTAATTAAAGTTGGAAAGGAGATCTAAGGATGATGTAATATAATTATCTCTAAATTAAACATGCATGTGCCTAAAGTGGAAATATTTTTCTTTTCAATGCTAAGCTCATGTAGGAGGTTGAAAGTTAAAATAAATTGTTTATAGGGTTAATTCCACTCATTTTGATAATTGAATGGATGTCAAGATTACTAAACTACCCTATATTATTTGAGAAATTTCCTATATCGAGAATTTTATAATTCAATAAAAATAATTTACAAATGAATAGTTCTAAAAAATCGTAAAAATTTGACAACATAACAACAATATCATAACTTAAACAATCCAATAAGTAAAGTAAGATTTTAACTTAAGATCCATAAAGTATTTCAAAGATTAATAAAATAAATAAACTAAAACAAAAAAATGATTTGAAACATGAAAACCAAATGCATATAAATAAAATAACAAACTTAAGAAGAAAAAGAAAAATAAATTTAAAAACTCCCCCCACAAACTAAAAAAAAAAAGTTTACTAAAAGAATCTAAAAATATCTTTCATTCTAGATGAGTTTTCCTATTTTTGAATCTCAAATGTCAATTCTATTACAAAAAGAAGGTTAAAGGGTAAGTTTAGTCTCTACGATTCGAAGAAAGTTAGAATTCAATTACTATGGTTTATAATTAAAAATTAGTCTATATAGTTTGATAAAACCCTAAAAAATATTCTCTACGATAAGAACTATGTATGATAATTTTATCAAATCATAGGAACTATTTATAAAGTTTTATGAAATCATAAGAATTATGTTCTAACTTTAAAAATCACGGGGACTAAATTTTAATTTTTTTTCAATTTATGAGAACCAAATTTATAACTAAACTTAAAAAGAATATAATTTTAGGTTAAGTTGATGTGAATTTAGTTTTCGTACTTAAAAAAGATGTTCTATTAAGTTAAAAGGCATCAAATATATTAAATTGATGATGGAAATAAAAAGTTTTTTTTTTTCTGAACTATTAAGAATATTATGAACTTTTATTTATTTATTTTGCTGAAACTAATGTATTATAGGAACTTCTTTCATATTTTAAATTTATTTCCATCATTAAAATGCATTACTAACTAATATGCATATAAAATTTTTAACTAACAAAATAATAACCAAATGCATTACTAACTAATACGATCTCTTTTTATAGTGATATTTTGTAAGAGGAACAAATAATACTAACTAAAATTAGATTAAATTAAATTAACTAAAACATATAAATATTTTGATATTTAATTGTAATAAACTTTATTCGAATAATTTATTTGATTTTGTTATGGGTGATTTTAGACCAAAAGGATAAACCTAATCAATAAGGAAAAAAGAAACAAATCAAGACCAAGACAAGATCATGACGGGCCAAAAAAAGGGGAATGGACCTTTGGATCCAAATTTCTATTGGTCTTGCCCTCGAAGGTCGAGGCTGAGTTTCCTACTTTACCCATTAGGCTCGAGTCAACCTTTCATTGGTCTCGAACTCGGCCTCCAAGGCTGAGGAGCCCATTCGCATAGACACTCCCTCAAGCCCAGAAATCCCATATAAGATCAAAATAGGTTATCAGATTATTGGATTCTGAAAAGGAATAGGAGAAGACTTAGGGTCAACCTCCTCTGTAAATACATAATTAAAGCTTCACATGATGTAGCTAGAATCTTAACACTCAAACTCGATCTCTAAATTCCACATTCTTTCACTCAATTAAGCATTAGAGCATATGTGACAAGCACCAAATTGATGTGCATGTTTTCTCTTTTGCAGGCCACATTCCTTTTCTCTTGAAACAAATTCACTGCTAGTGTTACGTGGAGATCGGGTGTATTTTCTCCATCTGAATTTTAGCATTAATAGATTTCAAGAAAGAATTATTTATTAAAATAAAACTATATCGACTAAAAAAAGGAGTGAAGAGTAAAATAAATTCTAGCATTTTTGTCGATCATATTCTTCTTCTTCTCTACAAACAAATTCACTGCTAATGTCACATAGAGGTCATGTGTATTTTATCTGTGAATTTTAGCATTAATAGATTTCAACAAATAATTATTTATCAAAATAAAACTACATCGACTAAAAAAAATAGTAAAATAGATTTGTATTAGAAAAAAAAAACAAATAAATTTTATATGTATATGATATTTAATAAAAATGTTTTTTTAAAAAAATTTTAAAATAATAACTATTTACTAAGTAAACTTAAATAGAAAGTTTCAATTCTATAGATAAAAAGTTACTTGTAATAAATGAAAAAATTAATGACTTTTTTTTTTTTTTTTGTTGAAAAGATAATAATAACTAATGGAAATAAGGGAGAAAGAAAATTACAAAAGTATTAATAAAGATGAATCCTTACCTAACTAGTTAAGAAATAAATTTTCTATTAAAGAGATTATAGATATCATTTGTAGATGAGAGGGAAAGACTAATAATATAATCACGGAATTAGGAATAAGAATAAATGAGAAAAGGGAATGAGATTCCTAAATTGATGATGGATCCCACAAATGAAAATGTCACATTCCCTTGAAGTGAAGTGAGGTTAGGTTTGATGGAAGTAAAATAGGAGTTAAAGATTAAGAATATGGATAATTATCCAATACATAGATAAGGTAGAAGGTCCGTCATGTACCATTTTGTTGTGGTCTAAATTTTTCATCCTTATTCCTTACTATTTCAATTCATATTCGTCAATTATCATCTACTACAAACCTAAGCTATTTGTTTGTTTTTATTTAAGTCTTTCGTCAACCAAATTAACTTTAAGATTATACCACTAACTCTTTCTTTGGGGCAGTAATACATTTGTGAATACATATAGATTTCATTGTCTCACCCATTAAATTTTGTTCATGTTAAAAATTATATTCTTAAGTCGAAATTAAAAATTACTTATAAACCACTCTGTACATCATATAAATTTGAATAAAGTATATTCAAATCAAGTCACAAAGAACTTGTTTGCCTATTTCATATTTAATGTTTTTTATTTTTAAAGAAATGACTTGTTTGATAATATTTTTGTTTTTTATTTCTAGATTTTAAGAAATGTATCTAAAAGTAGGACCAAATTTGAAAAACAACTACATGTAACGCGGTTTCATAAATGAATTAAAATCCAACCCTTCGTGGTTGTGAGTTCGAATCCCTAGTAAGTTAAATTACATTGTTTCCGTTCCCCTTATTTTCAGTTCTTTTCTATATTAATTTTGCTTTATTTCTTTTATATTTATTTATTTTCTATATTAATATGTTAGTTTAATTTTGAATTTTAAATTTTTCAATATTTAGATTTATATTACTTTAATTTTTAGTTTTAAAGTTTTCAATATGTATATGAAATATTTTTTTTGAATTTTGAATTTTTCAATATGCATGTTTATATATTATACTAAATTCTAAATTTTATTTTTAGTACATTGAAACTTACTAAAATTTTATAATATATAAATTTTGTTGACTAAAGCATTCATTTAGTTTCACTTTAATATTTTATAACTATGACATTTACATAATAATATAATTGAGTTGGATTTAAGTTGACATCATTTAAGACGAATGACCTGAATGAAAAATGATATCAAATTTGAGCAACGTTTGAAAAATAAAAACAATAATTTTATTATTGTTGTTAATTTTTCATCGAGACTTATTTATATTTGATAATGTAAAGTTTTTATATTTTTTATATTTTACATCATTAAATTATTTCTAAACTATATAATAATGAGAAAAGTAAAGAAAAAAAATACAAAGAACAAGAAACAAAAATAGTTATCAAACAATATTCTGTTTCTATTTCTTCCCCTAAGAAACAAAAAGCAAAAAAGTTATCAAACATATTCATGTTTTTAGTTTTTAGAAAATAAAAAACAAGAAACAAAAACATTATCAAACGAGCCCAAAATTATCAATACCCTCTTACCAAAATATCCGAACCTAAATACAAATTTGAGTATATAAAAACCATCAAACTAAGGCAAAAATTGTAGGATTATAAAAACTAATACCGACATAAATATTCTTATGATTTGACCACATATTGTGACTAATTTTTGAAAAATTATTTTAAATGATTGAAAACATTTACAAATAATAGTAAAATATCACAATCTATATGTGATAAACCATGATAAATCGCGATAAACTACTATATGTGTCTATCACGACACAAATAGACACAGTTTATAGCAGTCTATCGCAAATAAGCACTAAAATTTTACTATATTAGTAAATATTCTGGTTCATTTTCCCATATTTGAAAACAATTTTAATTTTTTTTTTTTTTTTAAATAGAAGTTACAAAATTAAAATTGACGAATTTTTCCATATATCTTCCTAAAAGATTAATTTCAACATGCAGAAGTGAGGAACATTGGAAGTTAGAAATGAAAATGATTTTTTTTCTTTTTTTCTTTTTTCTTTTTTTTTTTTAAAAGGACAATGGTAAATATAACAATCGGATCTACTATAAATATAACACAATGAAAAAGATTTTAGCAAGAATCTATCGACCATAGAATATATAATAGATAGATTTGGTTATATTTACCATTCTTAACAATTCTTTAAATATGTTACTTTATTAATTACTAGTTTTAAAAGTGTTCCCTATTATAATTAGGTTAATGACATAGTTGTAAACCAAAAAAGAAAAACGGGTGGATATTTGTTTGGTATCAAAATGTCAATGCTTATTAAACTTAAATATTAGCAATAAGATTCTATGATTAAGACAAACTTCTACTAATTTCTTAGTCTTAAATTATACGTTTGTTATGTTTACAATATAAATATAATATCCCACCGGCTGCCAGCCAAGGTTGGGATGGAGATAAAGACGGTGGTTGCTTATTCAAATGGGGAAGGCTGAACAAAACAGAAGAGAGGCCATTTGTCATTTGTGGACCAACAAAGCATTTGACTTGACAAAGTCTTGCTGGCACACACAGTGAAAAATGAAAGCTGATGGCTGTTAAAAAAGATAAAAAAAGACACAAACTTTACCTAAATTATTGTAGATTTTTTACATACTACATTTTCAATACAGATTAGTCCATCCATTGAACTAAATAAATAAATAGCCACCCTTCAGGGCTTTGCTTTGCGGTTAGGCAGTCAATACATTAGCTAGTGGTAGTGGGGGTTGGTTTTTCTTTGTGTTTAAGGATGCCAGGTGAACTAACAATGTCACCTTCTCCTTTCTTTTCTCCCCCATCAGTACCTAACAATGCTGCTTCTTCTTCGGTAACGATGCTTTGCCGATGAATTTCGAATGCTGTCGGTCTTTGCCGTAGTTGAAAGGAATCAAGTTCCGGGGAAAGTGTTGTTCGTGGTAGAGAGAATTATGAAGGCGCATACGACCGAAAGGGAGAAGACAGACACCCAGGTGTTCTCTGTGTACATCTCCATTGCATCGGTGAAGGAGAAACGCGTGCGATTTTCGGCCCAGTTTCGGATTCTGTCTGCCTCAGCTGCATACAGAGCCCTCCCCTGCAATAGTATGATGAATAACAACTCTCCATAATTGCACATCTGGGTTCTTGATGAATTTTTTAATTCTATTAATCATTGAACTTATGAGGCGTTTTGGGTTTACTACTTCCCATGATGGAATGAACTTACCTGTTCGTCAAACCACCGACCTCGTCGCAGCCAGGCAGTGACAAGAGCTAATAAGATTCTTGGAGGAGTTAAGTAGTTGATGGCTTTTCCTGTTCCTTTCACGACTCGCATCCGAGGAACTAATGTTCTAGCAACTGTTTCAGGAAGCTCACAAATGATATTGAACATCTGTTTGTTCCTCACAGTTGAACCACTGTATGCAAGCCACAAGTATTACAAATTTAGTAAGAATTGTTCCAATGGATAATGCTTATCCACAGAAAAATGTATATCAACCAAGTATAACACAAGCTGAGATATTTCTTGGGAGAGTGCAAGACCAAAAACATTGATAAGAAAATTTGTGCATTTCTAGCAATTTATCTGCTGCATATGGAAACATGAGGATATTAAGAAGAAACTTGATTCACCTAAGAAGGAGATCTGTCAAAACCATGCCAGGAGATGCAGTGTGTACGCCTACATTGGACCGCCGGCACTCTTTTAAAAGAGATGATTGAAGCTGCCTAAGACCACATTTCGTCGATCCATACCTAAAAGTTCAGTAAACTAAATGGCATAAACACCAAAACCAACTGTTGATTTCATAGACACGAAAATACAATCCAGAATTTGCCAGAATTTGAATGACAATCTCAAGAGTTCATAAGTATCTTTTGATTCAAAATGCATCCAAATTTGGACTTGGAGCACATTTCGACAAGTAAAAACCCAAAGTTTGTACTTTTCAAACTCTTTCTTGACATTTTGTGCAACCGTTCACTCTATCTCATCTCTTTCTTTACCCTTTATGCCAAAGTTCGTCCATGTAGGTACAAAATTCTCTTTCTAGGGTTCATAAGTACATTTTGAACCAAATTTCGTCCAATATTTTAGTCATAGTAGACTACCACTTGAAGAAATCCAAAGTTCGTCTTTTTCGGACTCTTTCTCGACCTTTTGTACCTAAGTTGGTCCACAATGGTACAAAACTACTTTCTAGGGTTCATAAGTACCTTTTAAGCCAAACTTCGTCCAAATTTTTAGTCATAGTAGACTTCCACTTGTAGAAATCCAAAGTTCATCCTTTCCGAACTCTTTCTCGACCATTTGTGCCTATATTCGTCCACAATGGTAAAAAACTACTTTCTAAGGTTCATAAATACCTTTTAACCCAAACTTCGTCAAAATTTTTAGTCATAGCAGACTTCCATTTGTAGAAATCCAAAGTTCGTCCTTTTCGGATTCTTTCTTGACCTTTGGTGCCTAAGTTAGTTTACAATGGTACAAAACTACTTTCCAAGGATCATAAGTACCTTTTCAACCAAACTCCGTCCAAAGTTTTAGTCATAGCAGACTTCCATTTGTAGAAATCCAAAGTTCGTCATTTTCGGACTTTTTCTCGATCTTTTGTGCTTAAGTTCGTCCACAATGGTACAAAACTAATTTCCAGGGTTCATAAGTACCTTTCGAACCAAAGTTCGTCAAATTTTTTAGTCATAGTAGACTTCCACTTGTAAAAAACAAAAGTTCGTCCTTTTCAGACTTTTTCTCGACCTTTTGTGCCTATGTTCGTCCACAATGGTACAAAACTAATTTCCAGGGTTCATAAATACCTTTTGAACCATACTTCGTCCAAATTTTCAGTGATAACAGACTTCCACTTATAGAAATCCGAAGTTCGTCCGTTTCGGACTCTTTCTCGACCTTTTGTGCCTATGTTCGTCAATAATGGTACAAAACTAGTTGCTATGTTTCATAAGAAACTTTTGAACCAAACTTTGTCCAAGTTTTTAGTCATAGCAGACTTCCACTTGTAGAAATCCGAAGTTCGTCCTTTTCGGACTCTTTCTTGACCTTTTGTGCCTAAGTTCTCGTCCACAATGGTACAAAACTACTTTTCAGGGTTCATAAGTATCTTTTGAACCAAACTTCGTCCAAATATTTAATCATAGCAGACTTCCAGTTGTAGAAATCAAAAGCTCGTCCTTTCCAGACTCTATCATGACCTTTTGTGCCTATGTTCGTCCAAAATGGTACAAAACTACTATACACGATTCATAAGTACCTTTTGAACAAAACTCTGTCCAAATTTTTAATCATAGGAGACTTCCATTTGTAGAAATCGTACGTTCGTTCTTTTCGGACTCTTTCTCGACCTTTTGTGCCTAAGTTCATCCACAATGGTACAAAACGACTTTCTAGGGTTCATAAGTACTATTTGAACGAAACTTCGTCAAATTTTTTAGTCATAGTGGACTTCCACTTGTAGAAATCCAGAGTTCGTCTTTTCGGACTCTTTCACGACCTTTTGTGCCTAAGTTCGTCCACAATGGTACAAAACTACTTTCTGGGGTTCGTAAGTATCTTTTGAACCAAACTTCGTCCAAATTTTTAGTCAAAGCAGATTTCCAATCGTAGAAATCCAAAGTTCGTCCTTTCCGGACTCTTTCTCTACGTTTTCTACCTATGTTCGTCCGCAATGGTAGAAAACCAATTTCTAGGGTTCATAAGTACCTTTTGAATCAAATTTCATCCAAATTTATAGTCATAGCAGACTTCCACTTGTAGAAATCCAATGTTCGGTCTTTTCGGACACTTTCTAGACCTTTTGTGCCTAAGTTCGTCCACAATGGTACAAAACTACTTTCCAGGGTTCATAAGTATCTTTTTAACTTTTGAACCAAACTTCATCCAAACTTCATCCAAATTTTTAGTCATAGCTGACTTACACTTGTAGAAATCCAAAGTTAGTCCTTTTCGAACTCTTTAACGATGTTTTATGCCTAAGTTCGTCCACAATGGTTCAAAACAACTCTCCAGGGTTCATAAGTACCTTTGAAAGAAAACGTCTTCAAACTTTTTAGTCATAGCAGACTTCCACTTGTAGAAATCCAAAGTTCAACATTTTCGGACTCTTTCTCGATGTTTTGTGCCAAATTTCGTCCACAATGGTACAAAACTAATTTTTAAGGTCCACAAGTACCTTTTGAACCAAACTTCGTACAAATTTTTAGTCATAGCAGACTTCCACTAGTAGAAATTCAAAGTTCAACCTTTTCGGACTCTTTATCGACCTTTTGTGCCTAAGTTTGTCCACTATTGTACAAAACTACTTTCCAGGGTTCATAAGTAACTTTTGAACAAAACATCGTCCAGATTTTTAGTCATATTAGACTTTCACTTGTAGAAATCCAAAGTTCATCCTTTTCGGACTCTTTCTCGACCTTTTGTGCCTAAGTTTGTCCACAATTGTACAAAACTACTTTACAGGGTTCATAAGTATCTTTTGAACGAAACTTCGTCCAGATTTTTAGTCAGACCAGACTTCCACTTGTAGAAATTGAAAGTTCGTCCTTTTCGGACACTTTCTCGACCTTTTGTGCCTAAGTTCATCCACAATGGTACAAAACTACTTTCTAGGGTTCATAAGTACCTTTTAAGCCAAACTTCGTCCAAATTTTTAGTCATAGTAGACTTCCACTTGTAGAAATCCAAAGTTCATTCTTTTCGAACTCTTTCTCGACCATTTGTGCCTATGTTCGTCCACAATGGTACAAAACTACTTTCCAAGGTTCATAAGTACCTTCTGACCCAAACTTCGTCCAAATTTTTAGTCATAGCAGACTTCCACTTGCAGAAATCCAAAGTTCGCCCTTTTCGGACTCTTTCTCGACCTTTTGTACATAAGTTCGTCCACAATGGTACAAAACTACTTTACGGAAAAACATAAATACCTTTTGAACCATACTTCGTCCAAATTTTCAGTCATAGCAGACTTCCACTTATAGAAATCCAAAGTTTGTCCGTTTCGGACTCTTTCTTGACCTTTTTTGCCTATGTTCGTCCACAATGGTACAAAACTAGTTTCTATGTTTCATAAGTAACTTTTGAACCAAACTTTGTCCAAATTTTTTGTCATAGCAGACTTCCACTTGTAGAAATTGAAAGTTCGTCCTTTTTGGACTCTTTCTCGATTTTTTATACCTAAGTTCGTCCACACTGATACAAAACTACTTTCCAGGTCTCATAACTGTCTTTTAACCAAACTTTGGTTATGGACTCGGAGCACATTTCGACAGGTAGAAACCCAAAGTTCGTCCTTTGCAGTCACTTTCTTTACCCTTTGTGCCAAACTTCGTCCACATAGGTAGAAAATTCCTTTCTAGGGTTCATAAGTATCTTTTGAACAAAACTTTGTCCAACTTTTGACTTGGAGCACATTTTGAAAACTAGAAACCTGAAGTTCTTCATTTTTATACTCTTTCTTGACGTTTGGTCCAAACTTCATCAATATAGGTATTAAACTACTTTCCAGGGTTCAAAAGTACCATTTGAACCGAACTTCGTCCAAATTTTTAGTCATACCAGACTTCCACTTGTAGAAATACAAAGTTCATCCTTTTGTGCCTAAGTTCGTCCACACTGGTACAAAACTACTTCCAGGGTTCATAACTATCTTTTGAATCAAACTACTTCCTAATTTGGACTTGAAGTACATTTCGAACAAGTCGGAAACCCAAAGTACGTCCTTTTCAGACTAGATGGACACTTTCTTGACACTTTTCCTTGAAATTTAATCCTTTCTACCTCTTTCTTTACCCTTGTGCCAAAGTTCGTTCACATAGGTACAAAATTGTCTTTCCAGGGTTCATATCTACCTTTTGAACCAAACTTCGTCCAAATTTTTAGTCATAGCAGACTTCCACTTGAAGAAATCGAAAGTTCGTCCTTTTCAGACTCTTTCTTGACCTTTTGTTCCTAAGTTCGTCCACACTGGTATAAAACTATTTTTTAGAGTTCATAAGTGTCTTTTGAACCAAACTTCGTCCAAATGTGTACTTGGAGCACATTTCGACAAGTAAAAACCCAATGTTCGTCCTTTTCAGTCACTTTTTTTACCTTTTGTGCCCAAGTTCGTCCACATAGGTACAAAATTCTCTCTAGGGTTTCATAAGTACCTTATGAACAAATCTCTGTCCAAATTTTGACTTGCAGCACATTTCGAAAAGTGGAAACCTGAAGTTCGTCAGTTTTGGACTCTTTCTTGACCTTTTTCTCCCAAGTTCATAATATAGATATTAAACTTCTGTCCAGAGTTTATAAGTAACTTTTTAACCAATACTTTGACAAATTTTGAACAGAGAGCACATTTTGACACATAGAAACCCAAAGTTCGTCCTACAAAACTACTTTCTCGACCTTTTGTGTCAAAGTTCGTCCAAAGTTACAATAAACCAATCTCAGAGTTCATAAGTATTCTTTGTTTCAAAATGCATCCAAATTTGGGACTGGAGCACATTTCGTCAAGTAAAAACCCAAAGTTTGTACTTTTCAAACACCTCTTTCTTGACATTTTTTGTGCAACCGTTCACTCTAAAAATTCATCTCTTTCTTTACCTTTATGCCAAAGTTCGTCCATGTAGGTACAAAATTCTCTTTCTAGGGTTCATAAGTACATTTTGAACCAAATTTCGTCCAATATTTTAGTCATAGTAGACTACCACTTGAAGAAATCCAAAGTTCGTCTTTTTCGGACTCTTTCTCGACCTTTTGTACCTAAGTTAGTCCACAATGGTACAAAACTACTTTCTAGGGTTCATAAGTACCTTTTAAGCCAAACTTCGTCCAAATTTTTAGTCATAGTAGACTTCCACTTGTAGAAATCCAAAGTTCATCCTTTCCGAACTCTTTCTCGACCATTTGTGCCTATATTCGTCCACAATGGTAAAAAACTACTTTCTAAGGTTCATAAATACCTTTTAACCCAAACTTCGTCAAAATTTTTAGTCATAGCAGACTTCCATTTGTAGAAATCCAAAGTTCGTCCTTTTCGGATTCTTTCTTGACCTTTGGTGCCTAAGTTAGTTTACAATGGTACAAAACTACTTTCCAAGGATCATAAGTACCTTTTCAACCAAACTCCGTCCAAAGTTTTAGTCATAGCAGACTTCCATTTGTAGAAATCCAAAGTTCGTCATTTTCGGACTTTTTCTCGATCTTTTGTGCTTAAGTTCGTCCACAATGGTACAAAACTAATTTCCAGGGTTCATAAGTACCTTTCGAACCAAAGTTCGTCAAATTTTTTAGTCATAGTAGACTTCCACTTGTAAAAAACAAAAGTTCGTCCTTTTCAGACTTTTTCTCGACCTTTTGTGCCTATGTTCGTCCACAATGGTACAAAACTAATTTCCAGGGTTCATAAATACCTTTTGAACCATACTTCGTCCAAATTTTCAGTGATAACAGACTTCCACTTATAGAAATCCGAAGTTCGTCCGTTTCGGACTCTTTCTCGACCTTTTGTGCCTATGTTCGTCAATAATGGTACAAAACTAGTTGCTATGTTTCATAAGAAACTTTTGAACCAAACTTTGTCCAAGTTTTTAGTCATAGCAGACTTCCACTTGTAGAAATCCGAAGTTCGTCCTTTTCGGACTCTTTCTTGACCTTTTGTGCCTAAGTTCGTCCACAATGGTACAAAACTACTTTTCAGGGTTCATAAGTATCTTTTGAACCAAACTTCGTCCAAATATTTAATCATAGCAGACTTCCAGTTGTAGAAATCAAAAGCTCGTCCTTTCCAGACTCTATCATGACCTTTTGTGCCTATGTTCGTCCAAAATGGTACAAAACTACTATACACGATTCATAAGTACCTTTTGAACAAAACTCTGTCCAAATTTTTAATCATAGGAGACTTCCATTTGTAGAAATCGTACGTTCGTTCTTTTCGGACTCTTTCTCGACCTTTTGTGCCTAAGTTCATCCACAATGGTACAAAACGACTTTCTAGGGTTCATAAGTACCATTTGAACGAAACTTCGTCAAATTTTTTAGTCATAGTGGACTTCCACTTGTAGAAATCCAGAGTTCGTCCTTTTCGGACTCTTTCACGACCTTTTGTGCCTAAGTTCGTCCACAATGGTACAAAACTACTTTCTGGGGTTCGTAAGTATCTTTTGAACCAAACTTCGTCCAAATTTTTAGTCAAAGCAGATTTCCAATCGTAGAAATCCAAAGTTCGTCCTTTCCGGACTCTTTCTCTACGTTTTCTACCTATGTTCGTCCGCAATGGTAGAAAACCAATTTCTAGGGTTCATAAGTACCTTTTGAATCAAATTTCATCCAAATTTATAGTCATAGCAGACTTCCACTTGTAGAAATCCAATGTTCGGCCTTTCGAACACTTTCTCGACCTTTTGTGCCCAAGTTCGTCCAGAATGGTACAAACCTACTTTTCATGTTTCATAGGCACCTTTTGAACCAAACTTCATCCAAATTTTTAGTCATAGTAGACTTCAACTTCTAGAAATCCAAAGTTCGTCCTTTCCGGAATCTTTCTCGACCTTTTGTGCATAAGTTCGTCCACAATGGTACAAAACCACTCTCCATGGTTCATAAGTACCTTTTAAACTAAACTTCGTCAAAATTTTTGGTCATAGCAGACTTCCACTCTTAGAAATCCAAAGTTCGTCCTTTTTTCGGACTCTTTCTCGATGTTTTTGTTCAAATTTCGTCCACAAATGTACAAAACTAATTTTTTAAGTCCACAATGTACCCTTTTGAACCAACTTCGTACAAATTTTAGTCATATCAGTACTTCCACTAGTAGAAATTCAAAGTTCAACCTTTTCGGACTCTTTATCGACCTTTTGTGCCTAAGTTTGTCCACTATTGTACAAAACTACTTTCCAGGGTTCATAAGTAACTTTTGAACAAAACATCGTCCAGATTTTTAGTCATATTAGACTTTCACTTGTAGAAATCCAAAGTTCATCCTTTTCGGACTCTTTCTCGACCTTTTGTGCCTAAGTTTGTCCACAATTGTACAAAACTACTTTACAGGGTTCATAAGTATCTTTTGAACGAAACTTCGTCCAGATTTTTAGTCAGACCAGACTTCCACTTGTAGAAATTGAAAGTTCGTCCTTTTCGGACACTTTCTCGACCTTTTGTGCCTAAGTTCATCCACAATGGTACAAAACTACTTTCTAGGGTTCATAAGTACCTTTTAAGCCAAACTTCGTCCAAATTTTTAGTCATAGTAGACTTCCACTTGTAGAAATCCAAAGTTCATTCTTTTCGAACTCTTTCTCGACCATTTGTGCCTATGTTCGTCCACAATGGTACAAAACTACTTTCCAAGGTTCATAAGTACCTTCTGACCCAAACTTCGTCCAAATTTTTAGTCATAGCAGACTTCCACTTGCAGAAATCCAAAGTTCGCCCTTTTCGGACTCTTTCTCGACCTTTTGTACATAAGTTCGTCCACAATGGTACAAAACTACTTTCCAGGGTTCATAAATATCTTTTGAACCATACTTCGTCCAAATTTTCAGTCATAGCAGACTTCCACTTATAGAAATCCAAAGTTTGTCCGTTTCGGACTCTTTCTTGACCTTTTTTGCCTATGTTCGTCCACAATGGTACAAAACTAGTTTTATATGTTTCTTAAGTAACTTTTGAACCAAACTTTGTCCCAATTTTTTCGTCATAGCAGACTTCCACTTGTAGAAATCCCGAGTTCGTCCTTTTCGGACGCTTTTCTCGTCCTTTGGTTTTTTTTTTCTTTATAACCTTTCCTAAGTTCGTCCACAACTGTACAAAAATACCTATCCAGGTCTCATAACTGTCTTTTAACCAAACTTGGTTTAGGACTTGGAGCACATTTCGACAAGTAGAAACCTAAAGTTCGTCCTTTTCAATCACTTTCTTTACCCTTGTGCCAAAGTTCGTCCACATAGATACAGAATTCCGTTCTAGGGTTCATAAGTACCTTTTGAACAAAACTTTGTCCGAATTTTGACTTGGAGCACATTTCGAAAAGTAGAAACGTGAAGTTCGTCATTTTTGGATTCTTTCTTGACATTTTGGTCCCAAAGTTCATGAATATAGATATTAGACTACTTTCCAGGGTGCAAAAGTACCATTTGACCGGAACTTCGTTCCAATTTTTTAGTCATACCAGACTTCACACTTGTTAGAAATACAAAGTTCATCCTGTTGTGCCCTAAGTTCGTCCACACTGTACAAAACCTATTCTGGGTTCATAACTATCTTTGAATCAAACTACCTTCCTAATTTGGACTTGAAGTAAATTTCGACAAGTGGAAACCCCAAGTTCGTCCTTTTCAGACATACTTTCTTGACATTTTGTTGACAAAGTTCATCCTTTCTACTCTCTTTCTTTACACCTTGTGTGCCAAAGTTCGTTAACATTGGTACATAATTGTCTTTCCCGGGATTCATATTACTTTTTGAACCAAACTTCGTCCGAATTTTAGTCATAGCAGGACTTCCACTTGAAGAAATCGAAAGTTCGTCCTTTTCAGACTCTTTCTTGACCTTTTGGTCCTAAGTTCGTCCACACTGGTATAAAACTATTTTTTAGAGTTCATAAGTGTCTTTTGAACCAAACTTCGTCCAAATGTGTACTTGGAGCACATTTCGACAAGTAAAAACCCAATGTTCGTCCTTTTCAGTCACTTTTTTTACCTTTTGTGCCCAAGTTCGTCCACATAGGTACAAAATTCTCTCTAGGGTTTCATAAGTACCTTATGAACAAATCTCTGTCCAAATTTTGACTTGCAGCACATTTTGAAAAGTGGAAACCTGAAGTTCGTCATTTTTGGACTCTTTCTTGACGTTTTTCTCCCAAGTTCATCAATATAGATATTAAACTTCTGTCCAGAGTTCATAAGTAACTTTTTAACCAATCTTTGACCAAATTTAGACAGAGAGCACATTTGACATGTAGAAAACCAAGGTGCGTCCTTTCGACAACTTTCTCGACCTTTTGTGTTCAATGTTCGTCCAAAAGTTACAAAAAATAACCCATCTAAAACTTTCACTGATAAGTATCTTTTAAACCAAACATCAGCCAAATTTGGACTTGGAGGCACATTTCGACAAGTTAAAACCAAAAGTTGACTTTTCAAAACTCTTTCTTGACCATTTTGTGCAAAACCGTTCACTCTATCTCATTCTTTCTTTTTCCCTTATGCCAAAGTTCGTCCATTGTAGGTACAAAATTCTCTTTCTAGGGTTCTTAAGTCATTTATGAACCAAAATTTCGTCCAATATTTTAGTCATAGTAGTATACACTTGAAGAAATCAAATGTCGTCTTTTTCCGACCTCTTTCTCGACCTTTTGTACCTAAGTTGGTCCACAATGGTACAAAACTACTTTCTAGGGTTCATAAGTACCTTTTAAGCCAAACTTCGTCCAAATTTTTAGTCATAGTAGACTTCCACTTGTAGAAATCCAAAGTTCATCCTTTTCGAACTCTTTCTCGACCATTTGTTTCTATATTCGTCCACAATGGTAAAAAACTACTTTCTAAGGTTCATAAATACCTTTTAACCCAAACTTCGTCAAAATTTTTAGTCATAGCAGACTTCCATTTGTAGAAATCCAAAGTTCGTCCTTTTCGGATTCTTTCTTGACCTTTGGTGCCTAAGTTAGTTTACAATGGTACAAAACTACTTTCCAAGGATCATAAGTACCTTTTCAACCAAACTCCGTCCAAAGTTTTAGTCATAGCAGACTTCCATTTGTAGAAATCCAAAGTTCGTCATTTTCGGACTTTTTCTCGATCTTTTGCGCTTAAGTTCGTCCACAATGGTACAAAACTAATTTCCAGGGTTCATAAGTACCTTTCGAACCAAACTTCGTCAAAATTGTTAGTCATAGTAGACTTCCACTTGTAAAAAACAAAAGTTCGTCCTTTTCAGACTTTTTCTCGACCTTTTGTGCCTATGTTCGTCCACAATGGTACAAAACTAATTTCCAGGGTTCATAAATACCTTTTGAACCATACTTCGTCCAAATTTTCAGTCATAACAGACTTCCACTTATAGAAATCCAAAGTTCGTCCGTTTCGGACTCTTTCTCGACCTTTTGTGCCTATGTTCGTCAATAATGGTACAAAACTAGTTTCTATGTTTCATAAGAAACTTTTGAACCAAACTTTGTCCAAGTTTTTAGTCATAGCAGACTTCCACTTGTAGAAATCCGAAGTTCGTCCTTTTCGGACTCTTTCTTGACCTTTTGTGCCTAAGTTCGTCCACAATGGTACAAAACTACTTTTCAGGGTTCATAAGTATCTTTTGAACCAAACTTCGTCCAAATATTTAATCATAGCAGACTTCCAGTTGTAGAAATCAAAAGCTCGTCCTTTCCAGACTCTATCACGACCTTTTGTGCCTAAGTTCGTCCAAAATGGTACAAAACTACTATCCACGATTCATAAGTACCTTTTGAACAAAACTCTGTCCAAATTTTTAGTCATAGGAGACTTCCATTTGTAGAAATCGTACGTTCGTTCTTTTCGGACTCTTTCTCGACCTTTTGTGCCTAAGTTCATCCACAATGGTACAAAACAACTTTCTAGGGTTCATAAGTACTATTTGAACTAAACTTCGTCCAAATTTTTAGTCATAGCAGACTTCCACTTGTAGAAATCCAAAGTTCGTCATTTTCGGACTATTTAACGACCTTTAGTGCCTAAGTTCGTCCACAATGGTACAAAACTACTTTCTGGGGTCCATAAGTATCTTTTGAACCAAACTTCGTCCAAATTTTTAGTCAAAGCAGATTTCCAATCGTAGAAATCCAAAGTTCGTCCTTTCCGGACTCTTTCTCTACGTTTTCTACCTATGTTCGTCCGCAATGGTAGAAAACCAATTTCTAGGGTTCATAAGTACCTTTTGAATCAAATTTCATCCAAATTTATAGTCATAGCAGACTTCCACTTGTAGAAATCCAATGTTCGGCCTTTTCGGACACTTTCTAGACCTTTTGTGCCTAAGTTCGTCCACAATGGTACAAAACTACTTTCCGGGGTTCATAAGTATCTTTTTAACTTTTGAACCAAACTTCATCCAAATTTTTAGTCATAGCTGACTTCCACTTGTAGAAATCCAAAGTTAGTCCTTTTCGAACTCTTTAACGATGTTTTATGCCTAAGTTCGTCCACAATGGTTCAAAACAACTCTCCAGGGTTCATAAGTACCTTTGAAAGAAAACGTCTTCAAACTTTTTAGTCATAGCAGACTTCCACTTGTAGAAATCCAAAGTTCAACATTTTCGGACTCTTTCTCGATGTTTTATGCCAAATTTCGTCCACAATGGTACAAAACTAATTTTTAAGGTCCACAAGTACCTTTTGAACCAAACTTCGTACAAATTTTTAGTCATAGCAGACTTCCACTAGTAGAAATTCAAAGTTCAACCTTTTCGGACTCTTTATCGA